>NC_060150.1:6972053-6992481 GCF_021292245.1 Micropterus dolomieu
CCCTCTACCCCCCCCCCCCCCCTCCCGGTTTGCCTTGGCTGCAAACAGGCGGGCCTGTGCTCTGTAGGCCGAGACTTTTCATTGGTTGCCTCAAAGGTGCCACACAGCAACCTTTACGCAGTAAGACGGCTCCATCACTCATAAGACCAAACTCTCTGCCTTTCATATGCTTTTATATATATATAGTGTGTGTGTGTGTGTGTGATTTTCATGTGTGGTTTTTTTTTTTTTTTTTTTTTCTTTTGTTGTTTTTTTTATTGCAAATTCTGTATTGTTTTTGTTTATTTTTTTGACAGATTTATGCATGTGCCCAGTTCTTATGCATGGAATATTGGGTCAATTTTTGAGATCAGGTGGCAGACGCAGCAATGGACAAGTCATGTTTTTAGTGTTTTATTTTAATTTACACTTGGATATAGCCAAAAATGTCTCTGATATAGCTGACTTGTTTTGTTTTAGAAACATCTTACACACAACAGCAGATAGCAATGTTGGCTTATCATTTAAGTTTTGTAAAAACAACTCTCACTACAGGCAAAACACTACATTCTTAAACACAAACAGCTTCCATGTGAAGATTTATCACAAGAGTACGGAGAAAAACGACAAAGTCACACAACATTTAGCTCTCCGTGCTTCATCGAATGTTTTTAAGTTACTTGAATCCATGTTTATTTATAAGTAAAAGTAGCAGTTTTTTAAATCACACTTTGTCTCTTGAAAACAGACAGCAGTATGGCATATTTTCAACCCTCCTGACTGTTCAGGCACCTGTAAACGAAGGAGAACGAAGAAATCCTCAAGGGCTTTATGCGATGTCAGTGTTAACAGCAATACAGCTCCTTCGTCAGGTGGCTGTCGATGCTTTCTTCCTGTTTTTCTGTCTTGTCTTGGTTGCTCAGCCAGCCCTCCAGTCTTCCTAGAACTTAACTGGGACACTAAATGTACCCTAACCCCCCCACCCCAACCCCAACTGCCTCAAACTATCATCTTTTATTATTTTTACATCTCATTCTCCCTCATGCTCATGGTGAAGTGATTTCAGAGGAGTTTTTTATGGGGTATCAAGAAGGTTTGCATGCCTCGTTTAGGTCGCTTGGAAGAGGTGTTGTTTGCGCGTGTGAAGTTGATTTCTGTAATAGCAGAATCAGAACAAAGCCACAGTATGAAGCTCCTGTGGATGAGACAGTGCGGTGTGGTGTGTGTGTGTGTGTGTGTGCGTGCGTGCCAATGATACATGTTTATTTGTTATAGCCAGATTCTTGATTTAATCGTACATGTTGATGTGGTGTCTCTCTGCTTCTGTGAACCATGGCGGCCCTTGATTATTTTGGCGCATGTCATGGGGTTTGGCATTGGACACAGGGTTGCTCCTGCGGTTCTCTCTTTTTGTTTTCAACATGATTTTTGTATTTACTTATATATTTAAATGTCACAGCAAAGTGGAGTGCAAAGACCAATCTGTGTCCTTCTTTAAGACATTTGTGAAAGGTGCATAAAATGTTTTTCAATGCAGTTTTATTTTTCTTTCATTCATCCACATTTGTCATTCAGACAAAAGACCACTGTTTGAGTTGTTCCACGACTGCAACAAACGGAGTGCCTTTATCCCAGTGTGGTGTTAACATAGAGCTAGGTTTCTCTCATTACTGAAGCTTATCGTCCCAGACCTTAAATATAAATCAAATGACAGGAGCATTCCGGACGTTCAACGACCTCCACAGTTTCAACGGGAACCAAGAATATATAGGGCAAAACAAAATCAGAAAGTACTATTTTGTGTCTTAGCAACATTCTCTGTGACTGTCACCAAATGGATGTGTGTATATCTGTGATTATTTATGAATACGGTATATAATGTACAGCATGATTTTTATTTCAGCGTATTTGAAATGTACTTTTGCACTTTCCAGGTACTAAATTGTAACAAATTGTTTTAACTTTGCTCCCTAATCTGTACAAACTGCTTTGTATACACAAGTGGAAAATGATCATTAAAGTCTTGTCTAAATTTAAAATCAAAAATTTCCTCGTGTTTGTTAGTTTTGTGCAGATATAAAACAGACACAGATGTAATATGTCAAGTTTTATTCAAGGAGATTCAAGGAAATCCAGACTGATGCATTTAATGGTAGCCCAAACTAATGGAAACAGTATTGACGGATATTCAAGAGGAAAGAAATCAACCGGGGCACCGTCTTTGTCGCTGTTTCTTTGTGGTTTTCATGCAGAGATTGGGTATGAGCAGATGGACGCTCTCTTCAGTTCACAGTCGACGGCCGTCCACCAGCTCTCATCTGCAAACAAGCGGTAGGGACAGATTTGTAAAAGACATACTGGCTTGCCTAACGTAACACATAGATGTCGTTTGTAGGCCCAACGTGTGTTGTTACTGGTACTTTACTGTATTTATGATTATTAAGCTTAAGGGACAGAACAAAGAGGAAACTTGTACATGGAGACAATCCGGGTATCCTCAGTGCAAGGCAAAGGTTGCCATGATAATCTTATCAACTCACTCACGTAGCCAGTGAGTTCTCTGAGCTTCTCTGATCAGTGACCCTTTAATTCATAGTACAGCTGAAGGTGTGATTTCACAACCCAAGACTCTCAATCACAAAAGTGTGATTTAAGGCAGTAAGTATGTGTTTTATCAGCTCAACTAATCTAAGGAAGGTTAAAATCAAGGGAAGCTAGACTTGGTTGAAGATACTCGAAGATTTTTGCCTCATTTGCCCTTGTTTTTTACCCTCTGTAGATTACTATGAATGACTGAAAACCTTCACCGACCGCTCAAGTAATGAATAGATGCTGATGTTAGTTCTTACAATATAAATAACCTGACTAAAAGATCATTTTAATGACACGGGTGGTAAAAATAAAGTTAGCCTAGTGGCCATACCATCCCACCCTGAGTTTAATGAATGGAGAAATGGTTTTAGGATAACAAATGTGCAATGTTTTTTCAAAAGTGATATAGATGCACTTTAATGGTCTGCCTGTGACATCTCTTCTAGGAAATTCTGACTTCAGACATAAATCAGTTGCTGTGTGTGTGTGTGTGTCTGTAGTGTCCATGGGCAGTTCTTACCTATCTTGAACATTTCCACACAGACAGGTTTATCAGTGTGAATGTTGGGGTGACCTGGCATCCAGTCACTGTAACGCCACTCTGACCCGTCTACCCATGATGCCTGCTGATTCTGAGGTGTGCGACACCAACACACACACACAGCACATCAAAACCATTCTTATTAAAACACACAATTAACAGTTAACATATTCAGTGGTGTGGCAAGTATTCAGACCCTTTTAAGTAGAAGTAGCACTAACACACTCTGTTAGTAGTAAAAGTCCTGTTTTTAAATGTTTTACTTAAGTAGTAGTTTCAAAAGTACGGCCCATGTTCCTGATATATTATTATTTACCATTTATAAGATTGTTAATACTGTTGCATCAATGCTTACAAAATATTTCACTGTGTTTGGCTTTCTGGACTAATTTACTGACAGCTCAGAAACAGATGGAACATTTTAAAATAAAAGTTCAAAGGTCAATGTTTTACCAAGGTAAGAATAACACTATCTGCCCCGTTGATAACATATCTGATGACACTCTCCTTGGCCTTCATGCTGCGCCACAGTACAGGACCAGACTGCTGGCGTCACAGTCAGTAAGCGCTATAAAATAGTGATATGAGATTTCTGAAAACATAATTTAGAGATTATATTGTGACTCTTTTCTGTCTACTGTAGATAAACAATTAAAGATGTGTTTGGAGAGAGAGAGAGCCTGGATAATGGCACTGCTACATTATGCGGGGTAGACGAGAAAGAACTTGCCTTGACCATGCCTCCTAGCCAGGTCAACACAGGGTTGCTCTCACCACCATTTGTCACTAGAGAAACCAGGCGGGAATGGAGGTCGCCACTGGTTATAGATGCAAGCTCAGCATTTGGTGCAAGAGCTCTGCATAAGACCTGGGGGGGGGGGACAGAAAAGTATGAGATTTAATTTGTAGAGCCACAGACTTTCAATTTGGTGTATTGTCTATAATTGTAATGTGACATGTAATTCTTCTAACCTGTGCATCTTCGAAGGCCAGCGGCGTGGGGTTGAACTCATAGCAGTTTTCATTGATGACCTCCCCCTTACATGCCACGGTCTTTGTTTGGAGCCCGGAGGTGGAGGGTTCGGTTCCTTGTTTAAAGCCCTCTGGAATTTTAAGAATGGGTTCAGTGCCCTGTCTGAAAACATCTGGGATAGACATGAAGGGTTCAGTTCCCTGTCTAAAGCCCTCTGGAAGGTGAAGAGATGGTTCAGTTCCTTGTCTAAAGCCCTCTGGGACCTTACGGACAGGTTCAGTTCCCTGTCTAAAGCCATCTGGAAGGTGAAGAGATGGTTCAGTTCCTTGTCTAAAGCCCTCTGGGACCTTACTGACAGGTTCAGTTCCCTGTCTAAAGCCCTCTGGAAGGTGAAGAGATGGTTCAGTTCCTTGTCTAAAGCCCTCTGGGACCTTACGGACAGGTTCAGTTCCCTGACTAAAACCAGCTGACATAGACATCACATGTTCTACTACTAGCCTAAGGCCATCTGAGGCAGACATCTTGGGTTCGGTTCCCTGTCTGAAACCATCAGGGATGGACATCTTGGGTTCGGTTCCCTGTCTGAAACCATCAGGGATGGACATCTTGGGTTCGGTTCCCTGTCTGAAACCATCAGGGATGGACATCTTGGGTTCGGTTCCCTGTCTGAAACCATCAGGGATATGAGAAGCAGAGGGTTCCTCCACACGTATCCAACCGCCACCATTCTTCTGGGCTGGAACATCAAGAGGGACTGGAAGACAGAAGGCCATGTTAGGTCACCATCTTAGTTTAGTATGTTTGCATGCTAACATTTGCTAATTAACACTAAACATACAACTGAGGCTGATGAGAATGTCATAAGTTTAGCCGACATTTGGTCATAAACCAAGGTACTGGTGGAACTGAAAGTATAAGGTGATGCTAGGTGGACAGTCGTGACCAAACCATCCAACTGTTGTTCAGATATTTTAGTTACAACCAGAAGTGTTGGCATGCTGTTAGGACTAGAAGAAAACTTGCCACGTCTGTATCTTTTGTAGTTTGTTGTGGGTGTGGGCTGAAGGTTGTAAAGAGTAAATCGTGGTTAATTTTCTAAACATTTTGACAATTTCACTTTATGGTTCCCTCACCCTTGTCTGTCAGCCAATGTCTTCTCTCCATCTCTCCAAATCCATTTCCCAGAGAAGGCTGGATGAAAGCTGAAAAATGAAAAACATATCCAGTTTTGTGGCTAAAAAATTCACTCACACAGGTACTTAAATTAGCATGTTGGCGTAGTTCCATTAAATAAGCTGCCCAGATGAGGTAAATGACCCAAAAAGAACCCAAATGAGTTAAAGTAATCAGTTATTGTTTAGGTTTGATTATATACGTACCCACTCTCCTGTCCATCTCAGTGATGTGCTCCTGAACCAGGCCGGTGTTGAGGTCAACAAGGAATCTCCTGGAGGGCTCGGTACCTTGTCGGAAGCCATCGGGGAGCCGGTAGGTTGTCCTCTGCAACCTTCGAGGGAGTGCAAGCGGGACAGCCTGGAGGCCTGTGTAGGGTGTTGTTTATTTTACAGTTAGCTGTTTTTTGGCTTCTCCTCGCAAGTTGAATTTCTAACAAAGCAGTTACACTGAGGGTCTGTATTCATGAAAACCAAAATGAATTAATGAAACTCTTTGAGCTGTGGTTGCACACACTCTTGCCAGTTGACAGATACGTAACCGTTTGGCCTTTCACATCAATTATTAACTATTGTGCCAGAATAATATGTAGACCACAGCCTTTCTTTAACGGTGTAATATTTTGATAATGGTCAAAGTCTCATTTCTGCATGGGTCAGTTGCCACAGTCAACACTTTTGCTGTTAAGACAACAAACCATAAAGAATTATTAAATAATTATGATATTGAAATAATCTAACATAACATCTAACATTCACAACAACCATTAGTCTGTCAAAAAGCATCTAATTGGAAATGTTTATATTTAATATAAAATCATTTTACAAAGCATCATTCATACATTTATTTTATTGTAATAAGACTTTTTATGTCAGTGTCAAGAAATAGATATTTTGTGTTCATGATAGAACAAACCCTGCGAATCACATCATCTGCAAATTAAAGCATTCAGTAACTCGTGTGACATAAAACAAGTGTTTGCAGAGAGATCTTACCTGACAGCGTCAGGAACAGCAGCACTAACTTCAACATCCTGTAAACACCAGAAAAACAGCAACGTTTCACAGACGTCTTTTTAGCATTCAAACTGCTGTATGCTGTATAAAAGACTTGAAAGACTGCTGTAGTGTGGAGACGGTGTGTCAGTTTGTGTGCTGCTTACCTGAGACGGAGGTGGTGAACACTGAGCAACTCGGAAACAAAAAGCTACCCATTAATATGCTACAGTCCTGGTCGTAAAGCCCATTATTTATTGATATGATTACTGGTATGTGATGCACTTTGCCCCTCAGGTCTTGCCTGATAAAGGTTTGAACACGATAATATAACAGCAGGTAATAAAGTGCAGGCTGTGAACAGTTGACCCCTTACGTAAAGCCCCATCAGCCAAAACAGCCAGTTTTCCTTGACACCCTACTATACTGTACACATCCCGTATTCGGGGTCTTGTAAATAAGGTGAATGGCACTTGGTTTAATCGAGGGTAGTTCAATCAATATTTGGGAGAGTAGGCAGAGGGTAACCATGACTGGTGCTCATACAGTAGGAGGGACAGGAGTATTTACAGGCCATCTGATGTAGTTGATACACATGCACAGTTTGCTGTCATAACCCTGGTAAGAATTCAGTGCCCTTGATTCCCACTTCTTTCTTTTTTTCATATGTTAATGAACTTTTTCTATGCAGTTTGCAGAATTATCACCATTTCAGCAATGGTAAAGTCTAAAGATACAGTAGCCTCGGTCATGGATTCTTTATGAAAGAGGTCTACATCTCTGGCTCCACCTGGTGTATATGCAGGAACATACACACTGCCAAACTACCAAATCTAAAATATATAATTTAAATATGTTAAAAATATTTTTTATGGAACAGCATGGCATAAATATCACGTATTGTTAACGCTTCTCTGCACAAAAGCTACTCAACTCGTTCCTGTTGTCGCGACTAGGTCATGGTGCTAATAACAAGGTGTGTCCTGTTTTAAAACATTTCAAAAGTTCAAGGTCGGGTGTGACAACAAGTTCAACCACTTTGCCGGGACAGAGCGAGTAAGGATGTCCAACATGTGGAGGGCTTTGACCGGGCTTTGACCTTTATTGAGCAACACTTTGGTGTTTCTCGATTTTAATGCTCTGTTCCACGACGGGGTTAGTTAAACTGCTTAAGTGAGCGCTCCCAGGGCGAAAAATACTAACTCCGCCTGCCGGCTGTCGCAGTGACTCAAAACGAGCATTAAAACTCGGTCGCCCTGATTGGCGAACTTACGCAGGCAGGCACGTAGAGTAAAGCTGGCGTCAACAGGAAGAGTGGCGGTTCAGCTTTCAAAATAAAAGAGACTTTTGATAATGAAGACGTTTGTGCCCCGAACCGGGTCAGGGTGGAAATGTTGGATTTTAAATCTCTCTAGAGCTCTTATTAAGCAGATTTTAGATTCAACCCCTGTAATCCCATAAAAATCCCAACATGCTGAAAGGATTAATTAAACTAGTGACGCCTCGAAACGTCACTAATAAATCCTTTCAACGGGAGGTAGTTGGTGTGCAGATATATCCATTTCAACCAATAATTATGTTTTATATCCCGCACCCGTCCGAGTGGACTGGGATGTGCTTGTCTTTTTCAAAGATTTTTAATTAACGTTATACTCTGACATTATTTTCATTGCCAGGAATAACTACACGTCTGTCACGTTTGTCGATTGACCACACAAACGTGTGCGGTGTGATTGCAGCCCGAAACCATTTGTGTGCTGCTTAGTAGCAATATTATCACAAGACAATCAATCAGCTAATTGACCCGGGATCTCAGAAAACGAGCCGGTTGCCATAGGTTCAAGTTAGACGTTACGCAACGTGACATTGACAGAGCGAGATCCAGCAGATAAAACAAGCTAGCTTAGCTAGTAGCTAGCTCGGTGGGCTGAATCAAACAACTTCAGGTGTCTCGCCGGTGAGAAGGAAAGAGCTCGGCCGAAGAGGACTGTGTAACTCAAGGTGTCTGTGTGTTTGATAGTTTCTCAGCTCCTTTTTCGACTTCTTGTCTACTTCAAATGGCTTTGGTAACCGCGCTGAGGAGACTGGCTCCCTGTAGCATAAGAGAGTACTCCAGGAGGACGGCGGCAGTAACTTCGGGTGCCTGGCTGACGGGTCGGAGGAGTTTGACCGCCGGCACACAGTCTCTGAGGTGGGTGACTTTACTGAGAGCAAATACGCTTAACCCGGGGTCTCTGTCTTGTATGGACAGAGCCTCACGCCAAACTCCATTCAGAAAACACGAAGTTAAACATGACCTTTCTTGTCACTATCGGTGCACGTCTGCCAGAGTTCAGCAGGTAGAACATGGTGAAGACCGTTTAACGCCCATTATCCTTTCTTTTGCTGGGGTGAGTTATTTATTTTTCCTTATGCGACACATGAGATGGAAACTTCTGGCAGAACTCACTCGTTAAGCCTTGAGGTTTAACTTTGGTTTGCCCTGTAGTTACACTTGGAAAATTACCTAACACCGGGTTGAGGTTAGTTTAATATTTGATATTGGTAGGTTTTCGGGGCTGTTGCCTTCAATAGCTCTGTGTAAAAACATCTGTCTCCCAGTTTTAGGATATGCCAGAGAGCTCATTTATGCAGATGATTCATAGTTTACAAAAATAATGATGCAGTTGAGAAATTTGTCTAACAGGTAGGCTTGGTTAGGGGAGCGTCGTAAAAGTGCAATATGACCCATTTCAATCTTTAATAACCTTTTTTTTGTTTTTGAGTATAGACTGCTCAAACCATTGTCAATATAGAGTGACCACCCTTAAACATTTCACATAGTTCATGTTCACAATCATGATTATCAGTGACCTATTTCCTTAACTTGACACATTGCAATGTTGTGATTTAAAAAAGGTGCTCCTTTTTCTGAATATATTGACATCAAATTATCTAAACCTTTGTATAACGTTCACAGCTATTATGTTGTGGGGGAAAGGTGCTTTAAGAAGTCACTCATCATGTAGCAGGTGAATTGATGCCAGCATATCCAGAAATGAGCAATACTGAAAGACAATAATGATGCCAGCATATCCAGAAATGAGCAAATTACTGAAAATACAACCTTAAAGTAGAAAAAAATGCGTAACTCATAATGTTCACAAACTAAACAGCTGTGAAAGTTGTGGGATGATGTCCAAGACGTGTGAGAGGTGGTTCGATGTCGGTATATTCACAAATGAGCAAGCTATTGAAATGTCCACCTTGCAATGTGCATAGTTGACCCTTCGCTCGGCCACGCCCCGAATACAAAGCTGACCAATCACAGCGCAGTGTAGGACTCGCTATAAACTGAGCTCGGACACTTTCGTGGATGCGCTCCATTGATGCAAAGGAGTCGTTTTCTTTGTTTTTATTTATTTTTTTCCCCGCTGTATTTTTCCAAGATATGGTCGAACACAGTTCCTGGGGCACTTGTAATAATTACAGTCGCTACCCAGAGAGGTTTATAGGAGAAGTGCGATTTATTCTCTTTCCAAAACCTAATGTAAAATAAATCAGGGGGGGCTTAATGAAGGGTCAATTAAGGAAATGGGTAAATGATTTTTATGGGGGGGGGGTTAACTCAAAGGTGTGAAGTGTTTAAGGGCTGTCACTTTGATAAATGCCGTGGTTTAAGATTTATGTTATTAAAGATTGAAATGGGTCTTATTGTAATTTTAGGACAGTCCCCTATGTACATGGACAGACATTCAGCTCTTTGCACTTTAAACTGCATCATCCTTTTTGGTGATTTATTTTAATTTTTTTTGAGTTGATCAAAACTGAATCGTATGCCTAAATGATCTCTCTCTCCTATCCCAAAACTGGGAGATATCGGCTTTGACATAGAGCTATTGAAGGTAACAGCGGGGAAAACTGACAAATGTCAAATATTAAAACTAACTTAAAGCAGTCAGCATGGCTGCTTGAAAGTTGTAATGTGTGTTGCACCATTTAAAATGTCACATTTGTGAATGGAGTTTGGGGTGATATGCTTTCCCCGAATAAAGTATTTAGTGTTTTAAAACATGATCAAAATTACTCGCAGCATGATATGGTAAATTGAAACATACTGATTAGATGTGGATTTAGTTTTTAATGAAAATCTGACCATCTCAATGTGTGAAAACTATTGTGCCACAAAAAAACCTCAACAGAGTGGCAGTTATCCTCTTAGAAAAGGCAGATTGAACCTTAAAGGAGGGTAAGTCTTCACATGTAGACAAGGCTCGTGTGATCCACCTTTCTGCTGGGGTACAAGGCTTTGACCAAGGCTAGGCTACCCAGGGCCAAATAACTTGATGAAGTGCCAACTCTCCCAGACTGAAGGTTTTGCTTCCCAGGCTGGCCTTAAACTGGTTGACACCGTTCGTGTGTGCTCACATCAGGCAGGCACGGCTGGCCCAGACCCCCCCCAACCAAGCTGTCATTTTCTGGAGTCCACTTGGGCGATCAAAGTTTCATGCAGTTATTACAAAGTCTGCCTAAAAATGTCATGTAGCACAGGAAAGTGGAGGAAGCAGAGTTTAAAAGCAGATTACTCAGGGTTCATATTGGTCCTGAGATTTCCAGAAGGTTGTTGAGTTTTTAACGTGTTTGACCGGGGGAAGTCTGTGAATTGACTGTGTTGTGCGTTCATATGCTGTTTAACAGGCAGTAGTAACACAGCTTTGTGTAAGAGCTAGACCTCTGAAGTTCAGTGGCGGTGCAGTTAAGGCAGCCTGTCCTGTGTATGCAGTTAAAAAATAACTAACACCAGCTCAACAAAGTTTTTGCTGACACATTGGAGAAAAATTGACTATTTTGTTGCCTTTGAATAGCTACAGAGGGGGATAAAAGTACTCGCAGTTCCGTCTTTGTGGCTCTGTGCTACAATTTATATTGTCTTGTACTCTGAGAATTTACAAAAAACTCCTTTGCGGCTGTGCACAAAAAAAAAAAAAAAAATCCAAATATTCCAATGTTCATAGCACAGACTCAAATCCCTTGTTAAAACCTAAACTTGCACAGCCTGTGGTTGTAGTATGAAGCTGGAAAAGTTGGCGTCTTAACTTGATACCCCACTAAACATTCACGGGCAGTTGATTGATGATGTGACTAGCAAGGCTAAGCAGATAAAACAATGTTTATCCTCGCCCCGAATTACCCGGAACAGAAACATTCATTGACTGGATACAGTCAGGTTTTGTCAACTTCAGCACAATGGACGAATGAGTCTCGTACTGCAGCTAAAAATCACGTCATACACACTGTGATTTCTTAATTATTTTATATAGTGACAGCTAAACAGAGGTTTAACATATTTTTGGGCTGATGTGTTTGGAGGCACCAATGATTTTTATATTTGTTTGACTAATCTGATAATTTGTGTTAACGCTGGGCTGGAAATTGGCTTACCTTAAACCTTTTTTATTTGAGAGCTGGAGAACAGAAGTCTGTTTATGCTGAAAATGTATAAGACCGTCATAAGAAATGACACTGCACAAAGGGCTCGACCATAGAAAGCAACTCCTGCTACGTATTAATGTCATTGTGGTGTTGCGAGCATCATGGTTATTCTTCTTGAGGTACTGGAGTGTAGACGAAGTAGGATCAGTTTATATTTTTGTTTTACGGGTTTTCCAAATGTTTGTCGAGCTCATTTACCCTATATAGGCAGAACCACTTCTTTTTTTTTTTTCTCTTAAACATTTACCATAGTGGTGGATTGTACGTAACACTTCAAGTTTCTTGCATGTGGTTATTTTTTGATTTGTAGTTTTTGCATGAAAAATGAGTTGAATGATTGATCATTAATTGGTATCGGCTAATAGCTGCAGCTCTAGATTTTTATTAGCTCTTATTACACAACTTTTTAAGGAGGAATGAACATTTCTTGGCATATGCTGAAGATGAATTAAACTACTGACTAGTGTGATAAGGGAGTAAACTGTGCTTGTATGGATAAACAAGACCGTAATGATTGTGTATATAATTTATCCTGTTCTGAGTTTCCTACACTAATGGTTGGAGGACATCACTACAAGTGGACCAAGTGTTCAGAAATCAGAGGGCAGCAAGATGTCGGTCAGAGCTGTAAGGAGCCTAGCGAGAGTCGTTTGAGGTTAAAAAAAAAAAGAGCAATTTGTGTGCAATTGAACAAAAATATCCTTCATTCTTATCTAGTTGCTATCTTACCATATAAATCAGAAATGCGTACAAATAAGAAGAAATAATTGGTAAACTAATGCTGTTCTGTGTGTGTGTGTGTGTGTGTGTGTGTGTGTGTGTCAGGTCAGCCCATAAGGTGACAATCCACTTCATCAACAGAGACGGGGAGAAGATCACGGCGAAGGGGTCGCCCGGAGACTCTCTGCTAGATGTGGTCATTAATGAAGACCTCGACTTTGATGGCTTCGGTACGTAGCGCGTACACACCAATGGGTGTGGGATTGTATCATAGACTGAGTTGTAAAGGTTTGGATTGGTGTAATCGGCAGCCTCTTTCCCTTCATCACCCATTTTTAATCGCGTTTCACTGGCATGCCTCGACCTGCTGTCTTACAAGGAGCCATGCAGTAACGCCGCCCCTCTGCTGAATCTCATCCTTCAGATAAAGTTCTAAAAGTGTGTGTTTTGGCTTCAGGAGCATGTGAGGGAACATTGGCGTGCTCCACATGCCATCTGATCTTTGACGAGGAAGTCTACAAGAATCTGGGGCCAGTCACAGACGAGGAGATGGACATGTTAGACTTGGCCTACGGCTTGACTGACACGTAAGGACATGAACACACAAGCAGGCTCTATTGTCCAATTTGTACGGAGGTCCCAACCTGACTTTTAAATATAACATGTAATATTTATAGCAGGGCTGAACAATTAATCAAAATGGCAATATGGCTTACTGTTTTCATATCGTAGGACAGGCAATATTTTAAAGGTGATATGTTTCAAAATATAAAACATTTCTCAGTGGCAGCATGTTATTCAGATGTAACTACTTTTTTATTTACTGTTTTTAACAGTATATTAACCTTATCAGGCTTTGGTTACATAGATGATGCTTGTTACTTACATTATTCATCTTTCAGTTGTATTTTCTACATAATGTGCTGATTTAAAAAAGAGCAGTGTCAGCTGAATCCTTTAAAAAAAAAAGTGGTCTCACACTGCATGATGCTGATGGGTAGGCCGTCTGCTTTTTGGCCGGCAGACCTTTTTAAAACGATGAAATTCGAATATCGTGGAAGAGATCAACAACTCAGGAAAGCCTTGCAGGTTTTTTTTGAGTGAAATAGCTGACAAGAGCTCTTAAGTCGACATTTCTGAATTATAAATTTTTCTAAAACATTTTGATGATGTATAAGCCATAATCAAGATTAAAACAAAATAAAAGGCTTGCAATATTTCACTTTGTAATGGATCAAGAATATAAATTTTATTTTTTAATTAAATTACCGTAGAAAATGTGTAAAAGTCTTCCACAAAATTATAATTCTTTGAGATGTATGTATGCTGCAGGTGCTCAGTTCAAGTTCACCATATTTAAAAAATGGCCTATAACTACTATATAGAGGTGATTAAAGGACATAAATAAATTAAATGTCTGTTCCTGAAAACATGCTGACCACTAAGATAAAGACTTAATTCTCCACACAGATCTCGTCTGGGTTGTCAGATCTGCCTGACGAAGTCTATGGAGGGCATGACGGCCAGGGTTCCAGACAGCGTAGCGGACATCCGACAGAGCAAAGACGGCTCTTCTTAACCGGGGACCTGTGGATGCAGACAGTGTGGGGTTGTGTGAACAGGGACAACGGTGGGTATAAATCTGTCGGTACTGTTGCCGCAATATTGTTTCAGCAAAACAAAACTTTTAAGTCAGACATGTCAAGCCAGCTCTCAATTACCAGGACAGAAGAATACAGGACTTGGACTTTTTTTTTTTTTTTTTTTTTTTTTTTAATAGAAAGTAAATCATATACATCATATCTCTGCCTGTTAATCTGCCCTGATTTAAAGGTTTGTCCATTTTAATCACTGTCAGAAAAATGTTTATTTGTCCTTTTTATGGATCACTTTAAAGCAACCAGCAGGATTTCAGCTCAGACCACACATTAACACTCAGACTGTACACCTCCAGTTCGTGGCTGGACCTTCGACTATCCTAAAGTATCTTGTAACTATGACTAAATTTCCACACGTTCATTTAATTTTTGAAATGTCTTCTCTTTGTGTGTAAATTCATTCACTGAAATAGGGGAAGGAAAAGGTTCACAACTGACTGCAGCCTGTGACTGAAATGTTTGTGAACCAATGCAACTAACAGTTCTCGACGCCTTACGAGATTGGGCTGATGCTGACCCCCTCCCCCATTATTTTATTCTACACATGTATACCCTATTATTGGTTTGATCAAATCCTTCATGTAACCATATAATTCCATCATGTGATTGTACATAGCTAGAACACACTCATAACTGTGTATAGAGAGAAACATAATGTAATAAAAAAACACCTTTCTAATGGCGTGTTGAACTGTCAGTTTGTACGAGATAGATAGATAAAAGAGAATCAGTTTGAAATGGCATATCCTGTTTTTTGCACAAAACTTAAAGCCTCCTTTTCTCCTACCAGTTACCACAAATGTAAACCAATAATTGCATCAAATTCATTTTATTTGCAAATGCAGATTTTTAGCCTTATACAGCATGTGAATACATTTTATATAGAAACGAGGCATAGAAAGTATAATAAAGCAACAGTCTTGTGGCCTAAAGGTTTCAGCTGCATAAAATATAAAGCTTTAAAAACATATTTACATAATAGAAATATTGGGACAGCACGCGTGTGATTAATTCAGTCAATACAGGCTTGTGTGAAAACCACATTGTTGGCAACAAATGGGAAAACAAGGATCATACCTACTGCATGTAGGTGCTGCAACGCTTGTGACATAAGTGATGGTGCCGAGAAGCATTTGGAATGCATGTTGTGTAGAAAATACTTTTAAAGAACAGTTAATGCTTTTTATGACCAAATATTTAAAGACCAAAGACTCACTACATCGGTGTGTTGCCTAGAGAAGTCAGTTGGATGTTATTCCACTACCTCCGTAGACACTAGTTGGCAGAAAGCAGCACAAACAAAAAAAAAAGCACAGCTGTTAAAGTTCTTAATATGCATGAAAAGTGTAAATAGTGAATAATTACATCTCCTTAATCTACAAAACTCAGCTTGTGTATATTTTAAAACAGTTAAATGCAGAAGTGGCTCTGAATCTATAATCCTCGTTGTAAGAGCTATTATAAAAACAGTTTTGTTGTGAAATGACTACTCCGAAAATACTCTGACGTGGTGTAAAAAGCAAAGTACAGTGTGTACCCAGGCTGCATTTACACTACAGGCCAAATTAAATTAAAACACATTTTCTAATTATATCCCATATCTCCTGTTATGTTCAAATGTAACTATTGAGTACATTTATTAATAGAGTACCAATGCAGGAAAACAGTGACGTCATATTGTTTTAAAAAGTAGTGCAGGGCGAAAACAGTAAAGTTTACGTCCTACTTAATATCAGTGTTGAAACTGAAAACAATCCTTTACCATTTCTTCACTTTGCTTTAGCTGTCATGCTTGGAAATGTCTAAGAGTAAAATGTGAAACAACTGCGTATGAACATGCATTGTAGGAGTTGCTGTACTTTTACCATAATCTGTTTAGGCTGTACTTTTACAGCATAAAGCGGATGTATGTGTCCAAACATAATGCCGCAGTAAGAGCAGAAATCTTGAAGTTAAACCTAAAGCAAATGTGTTTTCTTTAGAATTCAGCTCATGTAAGTTATCCAATGACCAGTCACTAAAGGGAGGATGTATTTATGATGAAAGAAGGCAACAACAGGTAGTTTTAATTGGCAGGTTTAAACTTTGGCCTGATAGTTTAAAAATCTGTTGAGACTGTGATAAACATGTTATTTTTTATATAAATAAGGTTATTAGTAGTATTCCTTCTGTGTAAATCCAGCCTTGAGGACATTCAAGCAAAAACAAATTCCCTTAATGGCAATAAGCTCTAGGCAAAGTTTAAAATAGTAGTTGTTTTTTTTAAATCTACATAGTCATGTGAGAAACTATTCTTCCTGTTTCTTCTATTTGAGCAAACCTATTTAATTTCAAGTCCTGTTACAGACTTAGGCAAAATGTATTGCATGATTGAGCTCTGCACATTTAATGAAACCGAAAAGCAGTAACTTTTAAGGTGGTGAGTATAATAACTAATTTATTCTTAACAGCAGTGACGTCATGTATTTAGTTAAGTGATGCATTTATCTAATGTAGTGTTTCTCCAGGTTACATTCAGAATCAGACGTAGGATTCTTCAGAAAACAGAAGCTGGTCGAAGTCTGGTTCTGCTTTGGGATCACTGCATCTCTTCAGCCATTCTTTGCGGCTCTCCACCAGGGCGTGCGCCACCTGCTGGCTGCTCTGGGGGTTACTGCGAGGGTGAGAGGAGAAGTAATCCCTCACTGCTTTGGTGGCTACGGGGGAAAGCCAGAAACGGGCCTCTGATGTCCCTCCCTGTGAATCCGGCTCGGTAACCTTCAGTCCTGGGTCGCTGGGCAGCCTTGCCCGTGTGAGGGTGGAGGTTCGGTCCACAACCTGCTGTCCGGGTTCTGACCCCCGCCGCTGGTAGAGCTTGGCGGCGTTGCATTCCTCCTCGACGGAGTGAGACTTCTTTTGCTTGAACAGGGACAGAGATGGCCCGCTGTGCTTGTAAAATAAAGACGGGGATGGGACTGGCTTCTTCGGCTCACTCTGTTCACTTTCTGCTGCGCTCCTGTGGTCGCTGATGTCACCTCGGGTGTTGGCAGCATAGCTGAGCTGCCTGTTGTTTAGCGGGGAGTTTGCGGAATGAAACCAGGGGGATTTGGGAATTTGGAGACTCCCTGTAGAGCGGTGGTGGGAAGGGGGGCTGGAGGAGTCTCGTGTAAGATGTCGGGGCTTCTGCGGCTCCTGGCAAGGCCTCCCTCTAACGTGCCCCCCTCCTTCTCCTCCTGCATCTTTTGAGGCTCTGCAGGATGTTTTGGACTTGGGTTGGCTGCTGGAGATCAGCTTCCCTCCTCCCCTTTCGCCTGCCTTTACTTTCTCTGGGACGAGTTTCCCGAGCGGCTTCTCCCCCTGTTTGTAGAAACATACGGTGTATTAACCTTTTGAGAACAATATCTGGTGAAGAGAATCTAAGGTCTGTTTGTTAATGATTTGGCATCTCACAACCTTTATTCACGGACCTGAGTTGGCTTAAGTTACTTTCGGGTCGTCATACGCACATTATGGTTCTAGGATGGTGGCTGACGTGGGATTTGGGTGGGCCCCCTGATCTTTCTTTGGCTGTTTAACAGCTCTTGCTTGATAGCTAGTCAACTCCTTGACCAGTTTTGCTCTGGTCTTGTCTTGCTTCTGGAGATTCTTTGTAGCTTCACCTATGTTCCCACAGCTGCTGCAGGTAATACCATAATTCCTGTACACAAGGGTCTCCTGTCATGAATGCAGGTGTCCAGGATCAGCAACTTACCCCCCCGTTCCTGCTCACCAGTAACCTGGGGTCACTGTACATGTTAGCTACAGTAGTGGACCTGGATGACCACATGGCTGTGCCTTTTTAGTTTGTTTGGATATGATATGTAGTGTCAAGATACTTCTCCAGCAGCTGTCTAATCTAATGACTAACTGCTGCCTCGGACATGTTACTAGACAGTCCACTGACATCAAGGTAGAGCAAGCCATTATGAATACTTAATACAAAAAATTTAAAAGTCACTACATAAAAGCTACTAGTACTTATTTATTAGTTACCAGTAACTATTCACGTTTTGCTAATAACTAAAAATTAAGTACTAGTATGTAACAATTGATTATATACTAGTAACTATTAGTAGTATTATTTACGAGTAGTAGTACTTAACTTTTAGTTACCAGTAATTTTCTTTTTAACCAGTAACTGGTTTAAGTACTAGTGTATAAATTCATTTCAGATCTGTCCTCCTTTAATATTTAATAGCTAATTTGCATCGTTGAAGATATCTTAAGTCTGAATAGTTACTAGTAAAATGGGAAGTTACTATTAACAGACTAGTTACTGGTACCTAATAGTAGCTTTTAAATAGCAACTAGTAAGTTTTTACGGATACTATCCTTACTGTCAACAAGCCATTTTACCAGTCACTAGTGAATAACTAGTAACAAGATTTTACTATGGCAAGCTGTTCTAACATTAGTCCTTTATAACTTTTTCTAGACGCTATTTAAAGCTATTAGTAGGCTATTCCATTAGTCACTAGTAATTTCCATTTTACTAGTCACAATTATTTAGCAATCTTTTAGGTACTAGTAACATTTCCAATTCTTACTATAACAAGCCATTCTAGTCTTTAATGAATGACTAGTAACCCAAAAAAAATTTACTAGTATCTTTTGGAATTGGATTTACTAGTTGCTAATGAATCGGTACTAGTATCTAAATAGTTACTAGTGAAATGGTTACTAGTAACTAATGAATAGGTGATATCTAAGTTGCAGAGCCTCATAGATTTCAATGGCAAAAATGTGCAATTAGTAACTAACTAGTAGTAGCTTTTAAATAGTTACAAGTAAGATTTAAGGAAAGAGAGCACTTCCACTTCAAGTCGTTAATCTTCTGAACATGATCTCCACTGTTCTTAATTTGTCTGTCCCTTTCAGCCAAGGGCCCAATTACATTTGCAAGAAATGTAGCTGACTGATAAGGGATGCTACCAATGTTGGAGACGGTGAGTCTTGAGAGAGTTTATGTACCCTTTTTTAAGTCTTCTGCTGTTGGGCACACCTGTTTCCAGAGGAGATGACTTTGTTCTCCTTCCACTCTTTTCAGGACCACAATGAGCGTTGTAATTCAGGTGATATTATCCCTTAGAAGCATTTGACTTCTAGTTTCATACGTCTCAGTATCAATTACATCTAAACCTCCCTTTTTCTCTGCCAGCAGGTAATGATTCGTCCTTTCAAAGCTCCATCAGGACTTCCAACATTTGAACAACCTGCCAGTAGACAAAAGGAGGGTAACGGTCCCAACAGCTATGTTAACCTTAATTTAGATCGAACACAGAAATACTAGACTAGTCGCAATCCTAAGAGTGGACTGAGAAAGCAATTACCTCCTACGTCCTCTGGAGGAAGTTGTACCCAAGAACATGACAAAGTTTTTGGGCTAGCAAAGGTACATGAAACAGAGATGCCTCTTAGACATATGGTATCCAGCGTTGGTAGTATCAGGTTCAATCAGCAACATTTATTTATACAAGTGCTATATTAAGAACAATGGGGATTTTATAAGACTCCTCTCTTTTAGACTGGTGTCTTTAGAAGTCAAAGCACTGTTTAGTAGCATCCTGACTGAGAAAACACTAAGGGTAAATGGGCCGCAGCTAACATAAGACCTCTTCTGGAAAGACAAAATTAAGTTTAATTTCATTATCCACCTGCTAGACACATGTCCAGACAAAACATATTTAATTATAGATTTTTAATCAGGTCACCATCTTCCCATTTGTAGCTAACCTGCATGTGGAATATTTTTAAGAGACTGCTTTGACTGGTACAAGGACAACAAATTTCAACATCAGTTTGACCAGTGAGCAGGAAGAAGACAGTAAGCTGCAGTTGCTAGACATCTGTGTTCATGTGAAGTGCGATAAGATAAAGGCCACAGGAAACTCACCCTCACTGATAAACACCTTAAATCCAACTGTAACCACCACTAACGACACAAGATCACCGGTGAGGACCTTCCTACACAGAGCAGAATATCTAGTCAGTGAGGAGAGGACAGAGACAATAAGACCCATCGACTGGGAAGGGGTCATCGACCAAGAGCCAGCTGATGCTATCTGACACTAGAGAACCATGACAAGCACAATATTGTCTCCTACATATTACTGCTTGTTACGTGAAGTTCATCTTGCTAAAATGACCTTTTTAACTTCACATCCCTCCAATAACAGTTAATTGAATACAAAACAATTAAACTCTAAATTTCCTGCAGATGTTTCAAATTAAAAGCTTTCCATGACTGGTGGGGGATTATGCTACATTTGAGCAGCTGGAAGGCTTTTGTTTTGAAACATCTGTGCAG
>NC_060150.1:6992581-7008518 GCF_021292245.1 Micropterus dolomieu
ATAAGACCTCTTCTGGAAAGACAAAATTAAGTTTAATTTCATTATCCACCTGCTAGACACATGTCCAGACAAAACATATTTAATTATAGATTTTTAATCAGGTCACCATCTTCCCATTTGTAGCTAACCTGCATGTGGAATATTTTTAAGAGACTGCTTTGACTGGTACAAGGACAACAAATTTCAACATCAGTTTGACCAGTGAGCAGGAAGAAGACAGTAAGCTGCAGTTGCTAGACATCTGTGTTCATGTGAAGTGCGATAAGATAAAGGCCACAGGAAACTCACCCTCACTGATAAACACCTTAAATCCAACTGTAACCACCACTAACGACACAAGATCACCGGTGAGGACCTTCCTACACAGAGCAGAATATCTAGTCAGTGAGGAGAGGACAGAGACAATAAGACCCATCGACTGGGAAGGGGTCATCGACCAAGAGCCAGCTGATGCTATCTGACACTAGAGAACCATGACAAGCACAATATTGTCTCCTACATATTACTGCTTGTTACGTGAAGTTCATCTTGCTAAAATGACCTTTTTAACTTCACATCCCTCCAATAACAGTTAATTGAATACAAAACAATTAAACTCTAAATTTCCTGCAGATGTTTCAAATTAAAAGCTTTCCATGACTGGTGGGGGATTATGCTACATTTGAGCAGCTGGAAGGCTTTTGTTTTGAAACATCTGTGCAGCGCCTGGAAAGTTGTCTAATAGTGACTGAAAACCTTATTTCTGTTTGAGAAAATCAAACAAGTAAACATGGAGGAAGTGTAGAGTTTGCATTAACAGCCAAATAAAACATGGCAGCTTAGAAATCAAGGCCTGGTTCTCTCTGCAGCTGACTATTTAAGAACTATATGTACATGTTGAGATAAAATGAGATAGAGGTAAACTTATCAATTGACTGACTGAACTAGCACTTTCAGCACTAACTGGGACATGACTTTAATTTTTACTGTTTGACAAATAGTGGATAATGTGATTCTACATATGCTGCTATAATTAGTTGTGGTGTGGTTTTTTTTTTTTTTTTTTTTTACTCACCCGAGTCTGGTCCTCTTCATCCTTCTCCAAGTTATCTTGTTGGGTTAGTGACAGCCTCCGGCCTTTCTTGAGCCAAGAGTTTGGGTGGAGGCCTATACAGCCTTTTAAGGTCCCCCAAGTGTGTGGTTCTTTAGGTGGGGAGCCTTTTGCACAAGTCCCCAGGTCTGGATGTCCGCCGGAGGTCAGAGCAGAGCTTATGGTGGAGGGTGCTGAGGGTAAAGAAGAGGGAACAGATGCAGAGGAGGGGTTGTAGGGCAGATTTGTCTTGGTTGGGTACTGCCCCCGTCTCGTTGCCCAGGTGTGACCAGTGCTGAGGGACTGCAGGGAGTCGAGAGAGTCCAGGGAGGAGCGGGTTGGTGCAGGGGAGGTGGGATTAGAGGAGAGGCTGGAGGAGCTCGCTTCCAGAGCTGGTGACCTCAAACCATGCAGGTTTAACGTGGTCTGACCTCGGAAGTGTGCGTTAGCGAGTGTGTGGCAGTTGGAAAGGTCTTCTTCACAGTCTTCTTCTTCACCGTCTTCATCCTCACCTGTTAGACCGTCGGTGCTCCCTGAAACGCATGGCCGAAACTTGGCCATGTATGCTATAGCCGGCTCTGAACGCCGCCGCCGTCTGTGCCGACCATCCAGGGACAGCGAGTCCAGGTTGGGTGAGGTGTCCGCTGCCAACGCATCTTTGCTAGGGCTGGTGAGTTCTGGGTCTTGTCTCCTGCCTCTGGTTCTCCCCAGCGGGTGCAACTTTAGACCCTGCAGACTCTCATCTTGGGTCTGGTGTGCATCTGGGTCTGTGTCCTGGTCGTAGTCGCTGAATGTGAGGATGGAGTCCAGGCTGCCTTGTAGTGGTTTGGGTCTAAGGGGCCTTCTGCTGCAGTAGCCTGGTGACCCACCGCTGCTGTTGTCTAACTCGTTCTCTAGGCTGTCGTAGGATGAGTCAGTCAGAGGGTACTGCCAGGACTCTGTTGGTCCGGGGTAAGGACGAAGAGTTGACGCACAAGGAAAGAGGAGGATGACAGACACAAACTGTTTTTACAGAATGTTGCAAATGGGGAAACAAAATTTGCAACTGAAAGCCACAAAATACTTGATGCAGAATGTTCTTGTGGAGATTTCAGTGACATTAATATACACCTTTTAATGAAACCATGAATAAAAATCACATTTTCCACGTTCTAATCCTGCTGTGAAAATATTTCTTGTTATATGCCAAACATACGTCCAAATAAATTTCGACATCAAAATGCCTCTTTTCTCTTCCTGTTAAAATATTTGATAACTCATCTCAACTTGGGGCGACTAGCCATTAGCTCATGGGTCACAATAGCATAACAGGTAGGAACATCATGGGTCAGAGGTGTGTGTTTGGATCATTTAGTTTCAAAAGATTTACACAGCTCAACTACAGTACATGTGTCCATATTGGTTAAAGGACTATTCTAAATGTATGCGGGAAGTAAAGACCTGTAACTGTCTTGACTTGAACACACAGTTTGTCATGTTTCAGTTCTGTACCTGATCCGAACTCATCAGTGTTGGGTCTTTGTGGCGGCCCTCCAAACAGGGCGGAGGGATCCTCTCCCAGAATCTGCTGACAGTGTTCGATCATAAACTTCACCAGCTCACAAACCTGCAGCAGAGAAGAGGAAGAGCGTTAATAGTAGTTTTAGCATTTGTCAGAGTTCAAACATTTCAAGGCTGCGTGGAAGCACTTTGACACTCTTATCTCCTGCCTGCATCATTTCTGAGCAGTTTCAAGGTATTACAACGCAATCATTAAAGATGTAATTAACAAACACAAAGACCTTGTTCCAAAAATCTGTCAGTCGACAGATTAGGTAGCTATACACTTATTTTGAATGATACATTTTTGGTGAAAACATGCATGTATGATTGATATCCATGCTTGTAACCCAAACATGATGTTAAAATGTTCTGAAGAGAATGTGGTTTCTCTTTAATGGAAATACTTTCATAAATGTATACCATATATTTTCCAAATCAAAGAGAAGGTTTTCCTGATAAAGGTGGGCATTTGGCTTACGACCGTTTCTTTGGATTGCAATGCCTGTGCTATTTTTAGTGTTTTTTATGGCCAAAATTAACAAACTTCTCTTTGTTACTGTGACATGACTTAGACCAGAGGTTTTCAAAGTGGGAGTTGCCTCCCCAGGGGGAGCTCAGTAAATGGAAGTAAAAAAAAAATAGTACAGTAGTTTTCAGGAGATCACAGAGACACCTAAATGTGTGCAACTTGGTTCAAAGGGGAAATTTACTGCTTTTCCAGGGTCAGAAACTAATAAATGCCTAAGGACAGACTTTTTTTTTGTGCATTTGGTTTAGTCCGACATTTTGTTAAACAGCACAATTAGGCTATCTTGGCTCTGTAGTTGAGTGTCCACGTGATCATCCCATAGGCATCAAGAATGTAGTAGTGTATTTAGACATATTTTGGTGAAACTATGATAGAAAGATAATGGGCACACAGATGGACAGCAGATAAGTGGTTTAAAAAGGTTTCTGTGGACTCTGGAGTCCTTTAAAACTGACTGAGTTCAAGCTTTTCCCAGCTGCTGTTCTGTTAATGAGCAAACTAACATTTTAAACTGTCAAAGCTGCACAACTCCCTTCCCCTCTCACCTTCTTAGTTCCTTCTCCCTCCACCTCAGGGCTACCAGGCGCTCCAGGAGGCCAAAGCATGCTGGGAGCGATGCACACCGATAAATTGAAACTCGTCATCTGGTTCTCGTGGGCGTTGCCCTGGATACCGAGCAGCATGGCCAACAGGTAGCGTAGCAGCAAGGCGTTTTCTTTGGGCAGACGACCAATCATCCTGCAGGGAGACAGAATCAGGTGATAGGAAAACAATACTATTGTGTGTTAGTGTTAATAGCCAAGTCTCTGAAAAATCATGTCATGGTCCAACATTTAGACTTTTACAGATGTTCAGTTTAGAGAGTGTCCGTGTTACCTCAGTATGTCTTGCACTTGTTCTTCCTCCTCCTCTTCTTCCTCCAGCACATCCATCCACTCTTCATGCAGCTCACAACACAACAAGCTGCCTGGGATGCTGCGCAAGAACTCCTGCAAGCATGCACACATCAGGAAACCTCACCAGTGTTTTCTTAAGAGTATGTACGTCTGAAAAAATGTATCATTCAAAATAAGAGTAAAATTGTTTTTCTCCTGTTTGTTCCTAAAAACTCAGTCAGTATTAATATATTTCCAGGTTTTTGTTAAGTGAATTGGTGTAAGACTTTTTTTAGTTACGGTGAGAGTAATGAATGTTCACTTCCATATACCGCAACTGACTGAGAGAGCAACATGGCTGTGGCAAATATAAATGATGCAAATGAGCTGCCGAGTAAAGACGTGACACAGTTTAGCACTCGTGCACAGCAGCTTACCCATCATCCCTGCAGATAATAAGGTGATAATAATAATTATAATCCAGATCACATTAACAAGCCTATCTCCTCTGCTGTGAACAGCTTGTCCTGCTAACATGGCTGCAGAGCATGTAACACAGCTAACATGGCCGCAGAGCATGTAATAGAGGCTGAGTAGGATGGAAGCGGATTAATTTTGTGCTTAGATGTGGGTCAAGAAGGTAACTGACACATGTACACAAACTGTTTAGCAAAATGCTGTTGATTATTTCTCAATCATTAGAACAGGGGTGTTTTTAAACACCACCTGTTGAGTTTGAACTCAAATATATACACACACACACACACACAAAAACACACTCAAGCTGTCACACCTTAAAGACTCCGGCAATGATAAAGATGTTGTCTCTTGACAGAGGAAGTTTAAACTCTCCGGAGTCCAGAGAGTCCCGCAGCTCTCTGACAGACCGAGCCCCCGCTGGCCGACGGAAGATGCCCCGCGTCCACGAACCCTCATGGTACAGAAACGCCAGC
Organism: Micropterus dolomieu; assembly: GCF_021292245.1. Taxonomy (NCBI): domain Eukaryota; kingdom Metazoa; phylum Chordata; class Actinopteri; order Centrarchiformes; family Centrarchidae; genus Micropterus; species Micropterus dolomieu. The sequence goes on from NC_060150.1 coordinate 6,997,550, forward strand.
ATGTCCTGGTGAGGGAGAGTACGTGAAATAAGGGAAACTAATGTCAGTGAAGCTTGTTGTTGATAAAAATATTACAATGAAAAACATTGGGAAAGAAGCGGAAATGTTCTCAGTTGCTAAAGGGGCGTGTAGGTGTCTGCTGAGCCCCGGCGGGGAAACAAGAGACAAAGTAAAGAGACTGTAGTGAACAAGCTTTGGACCGTCTGTTTGCAGTGGTGCTGAAGAGTAAGGTATACACTAGCATCTAAAAAGGACCATAGTGACATTTACAGATTAATCATCTTCTTCATCTCATTATAAAACCCTCTAATAAAATGACAAATTTACCTTTAAAGTTTTTAAGTTGTTTAATGTGTTTCAGCTGAGCAGCTAATGACCTACATAGCCTACACACTGACGTCAGCAGCGCACTTTTCCCCTGTAAATGTTTGTTTGGGGGCTCGTTCAACAGGATATGGTGCAGGATAAGATGTGTTTGTTAGTTACAAAAGAAGGAAACTTTAGCATAAAAGCTTACGAGGACTGTTATTAAAAGTCTTGCGTAGCAGGCTGCTGTCTGTTATCAAGTCTAACTGACATAATGCTAAATACAGTTGGAAATTAAACAATTTGATTGACTGTATGACAAGATCTCCAAATTCAGTCTGGTTAATGCAGACCTGGAGGACTTATTTCATTATCATGAAAACAACAGCAATAAAATATTTTCTTTTAGTGAAAAGCCTAACCCTAGGTTTAGTAATCCCTTTCCTTAATATAGTCCCATCAGCCTCAACTGTATTTAGTGTAGTTAGCAAATGTTAGCATGCTAATACACTGAACTAAGATGGTGAACAGGATACATATTATAAGTGCTAAACTGCATTGGGAGCATGTTAGCATACGGTTTCTCAAATGAGAAAACTGCAAAGGAGACAAAAAAATAAATTTCAGCTGGACAATGTTTGACTCGAGTTTGATCCGTATTGTGCAGAAATTGACACTTTTCTTCTATTAAAGACTTTTTTTAAACAATCTGAATAATACTGAACAAACAAAGGCAGTAAATTAAAGTCACTCGTGTCATTGTTCCTACTGACCATGACTGGCTTTGGCAGAGCGTCCTCTACACAAACACTGCTGAGCGGCTGGCCGAACAGGCAGCCGTGCGCCGCACTGGCGAGGGATAATTCATTCAGGTGAGAGGAGGAGCCTCGCCAGAAGGCCCAGGTGATGAGGGAACGCCTCCTTTTAAATGGCTTCTGAGACAACTCTGGAAAGACAACACAGTATCACAGCATGCATCAGCATAAACTCTCAATCTTCTATTTTTATATTCATTTTTAAAAAATAAAAATCAGCGAATGATCTCACCTGCAGATACGTGTAGTGTTTCAATGGGTCGAGGCTTCATGATGAACTGGCACTGCTTGTATACCTGCAGCTGCTCCACCTGCATGGCCCTCTGTCTGTCCGCAGGAAGTGCAGCAGCATCCGTGCAGACGCCGCCGCCGCCTCCATGAGACATGGTGTGCCTCACATGACTCATCTGGATACTAAAGGGAAACTCATGACCTGAGACGGAGGAGAAGAGGCAGCATCACTCCCTGGAGGCTTAATATAGTTGCTATAGAACATCAACAGCACCATAACATCGCAGTGTTAGTCAGCACGCACTCAGTGACCCTTCGTTTCCTCCCTGCAGGGGCAACATCACACTCTTCTCTGGGAATGAATGGTGCTAGTGTGTCTAAAAAACATCTCACCCTTGTGTCAAGACTCAGTGCTTCTCAAACTTTTTCTGTCATGCCCCCCATTCTGAACCCGAAAGAGAACCCACACTATCAAACTTGTCTAGACCTCTTTCACTGACCAATTAGAGGATAAGGGGTGTTGTCCCTCTTGGAGATGACCCACAGCTGGAAGTCTTTCACATTTCCCTGAGGCAAAGCAGAGACAAAGATTGTCAGAAAAACAAGATACTTAACTCTACAAGGCCGCAGAGAAACTTAATAAAGGCATCTTGCTCTCCGGAGAAATACATTTTAAGAAGCGGATATGTGACAAAGTATTTTCTTTCTGTTTTCACATGCTGTGTGTTTACATCACATGTAACATGCACAACTACAACAAAAACATCAATATTTAATCCAAGCCTAAATAAGACAGGCTCAATATACTGGCAAATTAATTAGTATTCACTGTCATGACAAACAGGCAGACTTAACACATATTACACATTATGAAAGTAAGTGGGACAGGTTTTTTTCTTCACTCACTATGATGCCAAACTGCTGCAGGGCCAGCCGCACCACCTCATTGGTTGAATCGGAGTTGCTGACAGGCAGCGTTTTGGTCTAATCAGGGGGAGAAGGCAGCAGTCACACACAGGACACAGTGACATACAGTATATGGTAAAGGATCATCACATACTCCAAGACAAGAAGTATCACTACAAATAATGTCAAGGATTTCATGCACTTCATAATGTCACACCCGTCAAAGCAGATGCAGGTTGCTCAAACATCAAAGTTAACTTACAACCGCGAAAGTATTGATTCCCTTCCCGTACACTCTCAGAGGAATGGTTTTAGGTTCTTCCCTCTCTTTCTCTTCTTTTATCCGACTGGAGAGAAAAGAGGAAAACACGCCACGTGAGATTTGTCCTCTCTTTTCTCTCTGTGCAACGTGCGGACACGTTTTCTGTTGATGCACGAAGGCGGAGTTTTACCTTTTGAGGAGGGAGAGCCATCTTTCTTTCTGTTCTGCAGAGCTGAAGGGGGAACACGGAGAAGAACATCAAACATCACCGCAGTCTGTGTGTCTGTCGTAATACTAACTATTTTCTCAGATCGATAATAACATATTATTCTTGTCGCATGCTTGGATATCATTCAGTTTGACTCTAAACTGGCTCTCCATAAAAGTGCATCCTGTCTGCTTTCTGTTCATCTGACATATAAGGTCAAGTTTACAGCATCACCCAAGATATTTACGACTGAAACATAAACATATTTCCCAGCCTCTGACGTGACGCAGAGTGAACATGAACCTGAACTATGTTTGCGTGACATGTTTGAGGACCTTCTGATCATTGCGGCATAAAACAAATACAAAAAAAAAAAGGCATTATACTCATCAGATAGGCTTGAAATGTTTGTGCAGAACATCTGCGTTTTACACTTAGCACATTCCAAAGTGTGTCAATATTTGTGTGTTTCTGCGTCCTTATGTGTGCAAATTTACAGTTACATAAACGATGACAACACCGGACTGGTTTAAAGCAGTAACGTGTGTGTTACCTAAACGTAGCGACACAGTTGCAGGTGGGCCAGCCCATGACGAAGCTCCTCTCTGGGTTCGTGCTTCCCTCGCACACCTCATCCATGCAGCCTGCCGTCCACATCTCCCGAACACACACTTGGGCCTTCTGCTTGAAGTGGTTAGCTGATCTGGGAACGACATGAGCACCGGTGTGAACGCGCGCACACACACACACACTAATTTTAACCTTAGACCTGGGTATTAACCTAATTCACGGGTGAATGACATGAGGAGCAGCCAAAATGTTCCTGACACACACTTGTGCTTACTTGGCTTTGGCAATCACCAGTATGTCGTTGAACAGAAAGAGGTGTCTGTCCTGAGTCTGCATCCCTGTCTTCAACTGAGCGTGTCCGTGCAGAAGGAACGACCTATTAGAGCCGGTCAGGAAGGACCGGACCAATGGGCAGGTCTCTGGGCACACAGGAACCAGGAAGCTCTCTCTGGAATACAAATACATGGAGCCAAATTTATTTTACAGTTTAAAATGTCCAACGACCAAACTGATCTTTCCTGACACACATATTGCATATTTAGACAACAATTTAATACTGTTAAAATGAGACATCTGAGAATCTCCGACCACGTGTCCATTCCCATAAAGCCCTGTGCTTCTGTTATGTTCTTTCAAAGGTTTTCTCTTTGGCTTTATTGAAACATTAGATATGATTTCTGCATCAAACCTTCCCTGTAAAACTGTTTACACCAGAGGAAGGGAAGCATCTTCAGGAGATTATCCACCAAATCATTGCTGTGAAGGAAGGTAACAGAGACAAACAGTCTTTTCAGCAATTATCTCAACTGATTATTATAATTGTAAAAATGTCTCATAAACTTTCGAACTTTAGTGACATGATTCTTATTAAGATACTCAGCATTTTAAATGACCGAACCTTCCTCCTACACCAGATGTTTTAGCCAAACAATTACACTGGCCAGAGTATAAAATATGATGAAGACCCAGTAGGGACAATATGGCTTAGAATCACGTTATTTTCAGTACTTCCCAGCAATATATAACAACAATTCCTAATAATATAACTAATTAAATTAATGCGTTCTGACTTGACTTGAAGACGAGACCTACAGATACCCTGACTTCACTTTTTTAAAAAAAATCATTTATATGGTTAGAATTCCTGCATGGTAATGCTGAGCAGCTGCTTCCTCATTGGGGCAAACCTTTGTATCTTATAAGGAGATATTTGGATGTTTACAGTTTTAGTTTATCAGGAGACATGTTTGGTGGTGAGGTCCCAGTGTAAATACAAAGATTTAGTAAGACCCTGTTGCTTTTGATCGGGTGGTGCCTCTCTTATTATTAGATTATTCACTTCAGATCTCCGTCTCTTTCCTCCTCTCTGGCATCCTTCATCACCAAATTAAAAAAAGCTTAGAAATACTGATGTATACGTTTGTACATTGAGTTTGCATGACAAATTTTGACTTGTGTTTGGGATTCAATGGAGATTCAGAAGAGATCAAAGGACTCCTGCACTCTTCATCATGTAAATTGTGTTATGTCATTTTAAGTCATATTAGGTTTAGGGTTGAGTGCAGTATGGGGTCAGGGAATCTGCAGGTTTCAGAAAGTCAAATCCAAATTTACAGCAAAAAAAGAGGACTCACATCTTTAAACTGACGCTTTTCCCAGGCCACATCCGAATAGGGATCTTTTCCAAATTGTTAATAAATATGATGTAAGACAAACGGCTGGTGTTACTGAATGCAAGTTTATTGTTTAAAAATCAGTAATTGCTTTATTGTTTTATTCCCTAGATCAGTTAACCATTAAGCAAATACTTGGACATTTTGGTAAAGTGGGCCAAAATCACAATGAATGTTTAATATGCTAAAACAATGAAGGTGTAAGCAAGTCTGTTTTCGTTTGATTAACTTTTGTTATATCGTATTAACCATATCCACACTTGGAGTGAGAGTTATGCCGTAGCAGTCCGTGTTTGACAGCAGGGGCTGTAGTTGTTGTTCAGTGAGGTGCCCCCACCCTCTGTGGGAGCTTTTTAATGAGGTTATTTCTTATTCATATTCTCAGTCCATATGTTCAAAGGCAGAGCTATTAATAGATGCCTGATCCTCTGATAAGTCTGGTTACAGGAGGATTATCCATCCGAGTGGATCCAACACCTCACTCAGGGCTGTGCCCGGGGCATGTGTGTGTGGTTTCAGAGTTTTGTCAGAGTGGCCTGACCTCAGTGACTCTGGTATGGATGTATGGATAACTGACCTACTCAGCCTGCTGGTACCTGTGGTGACACTTAACTCAACTATCACCTGCAGGTAGACTTACAACATGAACACAACTGGGGTATCTTAAAGCTGAAGAACTAGCGAGAGGAAGCAAGATTTTGAAAGTATCCAACTAAAAAAAAATAAAATCTTAGCACATTCCTCTTTATAGAACAGCATCAACTCTTGGATGTTGGTTTTCTCACATGAACTGCTCACTTCAAGTCCAACTTCCACAATATTTAGATCGGATTGAGGTCAGGACTTTGACTTGGTCATTCCAAAACATTCACTTTATTCTTCTTTAACTGTTCTTTGGCCGAAGGACTTGTGTGCCTAGGTTCATTCTCTTGTTGCATGAACCACATTCTCTTGAGATTCAGTTCACGGACCAATGTCTGGACATTTTTCTCTAAAATTCGCTGGTATAATTCAGAATTCATTGTTCCATCAATGATGGCAAGCCGTCCTGGCTCAGATGCAGCAAAGCAGGCCCAGATCATGATACTACCACCACGTTTCACAGATGGAATAAGGTTCCTATAGTGGAATGTTTTCCAAAAAGCTCTACTTTGGCATCATTAGTCCAGAAAAAATGCATCCAGTGCGCTGTGGCTTGTCCACATTATCATGAGCAAACTGCAGATTGGCAGCAATGTTCCTTTTGTAAAGGAGTGGCTTTCTCCTTAGAAACCTGCCATGCACACCACTGTTGTTCAGCTCCTGATGGTGGACTCGTGAACACTGACATTAGCCAATGTGAGAGAGGCCTTTAGTTTCTGAGAAGTAACCCTGGGTTCCTTTGTGACCTTGCGGACTTGCTCTTGGAGTGATCTTTGTTGGTCGACCACTCCTTTAGAGGGGAGCAATTGGTACAAAGTCTGCCTGACTGTGGATCGTTGGAGTCCAAACTCTTCAGATATAGTATTGTATCCTTTTCCAGTCTGATGAGCATCAACAACTCTTTTTCTGAGATCCTCAGAAAGAGTAAAATAGACTTATAACTGAACTCTTAGAGCAATAAATGTTAATGGACATTGCTTATTTAATTTGCCTGCATTAATTTAACTGTGTAAACTTTGTGTCTTATTCTTTTTCATTACTACTTAGTTAATATCCCCACATTACAATGTAGTCAAGATCACAGTTATCATTAGTCAAGATAACTGTATTATCTTTACACAACGCCACTGTGTTACTATTTAGTCAAGACCGCTTAGAGTTAGCAGCAGACATTTGCATGGCAGCATTTATTTGGTAAATCTAGCCTTGAGTCTCTAAATATATTTTACAGTACCTGGAGAGAGTCTTGGACCTGGTGAGAGCCTTGGTGAGGACCAGAGACGGGGCGGACTGGCGGCGATAACTCTGAGACTTCATGCGCTTAAAGAGACAAAAAAAGACAATCCAATTTTTTTGTGTGACGCTGCATTATTAAAACACGTAAAACATGTATGTATCCAGGGTGTAACGAAAAAGTTGTATGAACTCATTTCACCTTTTGTTGGTACGAAATAAGACCAATATTCATACGACACTAGACATTTCTGAAAATTATTATTTTGTGAGTAGTATTTAGCTCTACATCACATCTCATAGTTAAAACAGGTTACTTTACAAGAGCATTTCACTAAGCCTTCAATGCATGACAATTTGGATTTTAAACCAAAAAAAAATAAAGAATGCATTTAACATCTGAATTGATCTTGAAAAACAGTTGTTATAACCGCTCTCATCTTTTCTGTTAGTAATAATACACAATACAATAATAATAATACATAAAACTGTAATTCCTGTAAGAAACCATTCACTTCTATCTACATCACATTTGACCACACTGCCCTGCACTAAAACTTGAAAAGCTGAAATCCCACAAAGAGAGGTGGACAGAATATACGCCATGCTTATGTCATGTTTACACTTCGTTACATAAGCATCCTGATGTCCAACACGTTCATCACATCACTGGGATGTGACGGTGGCCTCCAAAAGAAAAGACACAGCAGACTGAAACAGGAGAATTTAAACACAGAAGAATGTTGGAGCATAAAGATTAGCCAGGTGAGAACATTTTACAGTCTGTATTACCTTCAGTACTCTGTCTCTACCATGACACTCCTGACCTCTCTCACACTTCTACTACTCAGAAAAAGTGAGCTGGAAATTTGTTGCATGTTTGTGGTGCTCACATATTCATATCTCCATAATGTTTTTTTTTTCCCCCCAATAAAAAATCTTGGGCAAGTCTTTTAAGTTGAATTTAAATAAGACGAGACAAAAGTATGGCACTTCCAAACTGAATTAATCCGCTGCTCCCACTGTACCACACCTCGCCAGCTGCTGCTTGCAGCCATAATGAGATCCCATTTTTCTCTGCTGGATCCTATCCTAGTTTCCCCACAAGGATCATTAAAGTTTTATTTAATCTAATTGCAAAAGGATCTGAGTGTGAAGCAGGGTGACAAACAACTATTACGTAACCACATTTCTTTCATTAGGTGTGAGATTTACACACTTGTATTCTTTAAATAAATATTACTGGAATTTTTGTTATGTTTTGTTATTATTTTTGTTGTTTTTGAAGTTTTATGATTGAACTCCACGCAGAATTAAGTTTTAATTCTGCAGATCTTTATAATCCAGGCTGTAGAAGTCTAATGTGAATAAGCTTCTTCTTATTTTCTGTTAAACCCTTTATAACTTTGTTAAGAACAGTGCTATATAAATAAAGTTTTATTAGTTATTATATTATTTGCGCATGTCATAATGTTAACATGCTCAAATGCTAATGCTAATAAAGTATAATGGTTTTACCATGTTCCCTATCATCATTTGCTAACATATGCTAACTGGCACTAAATACAAAAAGGGAGGGTCTCGATGGACCACTACGACCTGCGAGGCCAGGGTCACGTGATCAAGGGAGACAACCAAAGGCGTCAGCAGCTAGTTTGTGGCCTTGTTGTGTTGTCAACTTGCACTGTAGAAGAAAGTAAACAGTGAAGAAGAAAATAAAATATGTCTAAAATACGACATTGTAAATAATCACGCCAACTTCTAGTTTCAGATTTTGAAAACGACTGAAGGATCCCTTCAATCATTTTCTAGGACTCACATTTGTCTTACCGAAGACTTTTTTCTCCAGCTGGGTCTGTCGCTCAGCAAAAGACCTAAACCACCAACTCTGTTCAGAATGTCTCGATAAATTTCAGGTAATGACGAGGACACACCTCAGTAACATTGTAATTGTTGGACAGTAACCGTCGTTTTCAATAATCAGTTCATACTGAAATGTGTCTACTGTGCAATTATTTCTACAAAACAACACGGTCAAACCAACTGCCAGGGTGGTCTGTTACATAATATTATAAAACAGTGGTCAGCCAGCAGTAAACATGCCTACCAGCTCAGCAGCCCCAGTGGGTCTGTTGACCCTCACCTTGCAGCGATACGTCGACTCTCCCAAATAGACTAAATAAGCAACTAAATTAATTTTTCTCTAGATAAAACTCAGGGGTTCACTAAAGTTATTACGAATGTCTGTACCAAATTTCATGGCACTCCATGCAATACTTGTTTACATATTTCATTCTGGACCAAAGTAGTGGACCAACAACCGACGTCACAGCCACCAATCTATCTGAAGGCCTTCCAGTCCAAAGTAAACCATCAAGCTCTTCACTACGAAAAGATCAGTCCCCCTCCATCTTACAACCACTATGCACGTTCACGCATTTTTGACATTTCACAATGTCATATCACCGAGTTAACAGGGTCACATATTGGTGAAACATTCCTTACACGCCAGCCACAACATGACAATGTTACCTTTCACTCCTACAAATAAACTAACAGAAGCAGACATGGAGATATGGGTTTTAAAACAATTCCACTGGCCAGCATCAGCCCAGCTATTATATTATAAACTGTATTATAACACAAAGCAGTTTAAGAGGAAGTTCATTCATAGTGTTTCCACACCATCATACTGCCAGCAGGTGCCAGCGTCACTGGATACAACTACTATATTTACTCAAAGAGTGAAAAGTTGCCATAGTACAGCAGGGATCAATGGCACAATGGTGATATACTGTATTTCTGTGTCTTGTTAAATCAGAAAATGCAGATGAGAAGCTGGCGGCGATGTGGTTTCAAGCTCAATTAAAACAAGCAAGCAGCACATAAGTAGTCTACAGTTATTGTTATACGAAAACTATTAATTTACAAATATAATAATACTAAAATAAATCTGTATACCACATAAATGTATTTTATTAATACTAAACACGTTGGTAATTAACAAATCCCTTGTTGAAAGCTGATTGATTGTTCAGGGGTTGCAGAATGATGGATTTTGAGCAGGAGTCAAAGTGTTTAGGTTCACCGGGGCTAATACAAAATAACACCTAACTACAGCAGAAACTAGGGTAGTTAATTTGTTGTAAAATTTGTTCACAAGTAACAGAAAATGTTATGATTAAATAAATAATTCGGTTGGTAAAATTGTATTTCTACCACCCAAAAGCAGTACAAGTCATTCAGTAAATGGGTATAACATGCTATAATTCTTATATTATATTTAGTATGATAACTATAACTCCTATGAGACAAAATTTATCTGTAGATACTTTAAATACACCGGTAATACATTTGTAATCTCTTACTGTGTCATGGTCTCTTTCATGGCGCTGCACCACAATAATATCCCTACTGTTTGATTGCCTGTGGTATTTCTACACCATCATCAGCAGTTTCATGGACCACTTCGTTTGTTTGCCTGTCTTTATGGAGGCGGGGTGTCACTTGGGTAGAAGCCTTGAACTCTGAACTAACCTCTCACCCAACTGGACCTGACTTACAATACACTCATTCATATGTTTGTTACCTCCGAGGAAAACATGGACGTTTTTCTCATTTCATCCGGTAAATAAGCACAAAGATAATTAAGTGAAGAATAATAAAATCTTCCATTTTACAAACTGAATATTCTGGTGCCAAACTGCTCCTCCTTTACGCAGTTAATTAAACCAAAATAAAAGTACACGCCAACATCTTTCCCGTTGCAATTAAAAACAGAACAGTATATATTAAGCTTAAACAATGGGAACAATATAGACTTTTAAAACACATACCCGTTTGTTTTCCTGCTGTCCGCCGCCTCGGCTGAGGCTTTCCTGTTGCTGTTGTGGAGACATGTTGTCCATCCAGCCTCCAGACGCCCCACGGCTCACTCACTGTCCAACTGTCCTCAGGTGATGCAGCGTGGAGAGAAATCCCATTAACAACCTCCGCCTCCGGAAGAAAGAAACCATCTGAACACAAGCGTCACATGAAGTCACTCAAAAGTTATAGTCGGCGACCACGGCGTGTGGGACAAGCGTGATATGCTACACGAAGGGGGGGGGGGGGGGGGGGGGGG
>NC_060150.1:7008538-7055343 GCF_021292245.1 Micropterus dolomieu
GGGTGGAGGATTGATTAAAAAAAAAAAAAAAAAAGACTTTAAAAACAAAACAAGCTCAGCTGATCCCACAGCTCTCCCTTTCTCTCCTCACCATCAATGAAAGTCTGTGCTACGACCAAAAGCACCTCCTGTCTGGATTATCAGTTGCTGTGCCACTTCTTAATGCGTCTTTGCGCGCAGAACGGAGGCGGCGCCAATATGCTGCAAGAAATAGGTCTACCTAATTTAAACCACATTGCCCCATTCATTCATCAGATTTGCTAAGATTATTGGTGAGAATAGTTGTTTGCTTTGGGGTTTAGAGCTTGTATCAACAGATGCCCGGGAATCCAGCGAATGAACAATTCTAGTTTGATTACTGACACCAAACTGCGTTAGAAAAAAGTATAACTGTCAATCAACATGTTATGTGCTGAAACAGATCAGTAAGCAAAGCACTGTTCACAGAAACAAGATAATTCTACCTAGATAACTGTGGCTTACACAAATATGTCTCAGTAGTTTATTAAACCAAGCGACAGTTATCTCATTATCTAATGTGTAAAAGTGTAAAATACTGACCTCTATATCATTAATTACGGTTTGTATGTGCTAATATGTCGTCCTCCCCTACATTCCTCTGCCAGATTCTGGTTTTGAAGCAAAAAACAAGCCACACTTAACATAACATTCATGTAGTGTTATATCTACGTACTTAAACACAACTTCAACATATTATTTTAATATCAAATAAATAGTCTATGGCACAATTTATTTTGCCATCTGTTAAAAGCAAAAACAGATATAATCTGACATCACTTCACCATTTACCATCAGGGACAGAACCAACCGGTGTTTAAAGCCACAGTTTAAAGGGGAAAAGGTGCTTTAGCTAAATGTGGTAAAAATAAAAAACTTTAACATCAGAGGTTTATTGTTACCTCCCTACCTTACTTTCACACGGCAGAAAATCTTGAGATTCAAAAACTAAATTGTTCTAACTTTAACAAAACATTAGGGTCTTTAAAGGGTCTCCATTAGGATTTCTGATATTGGGATTTTATAAGTTTGTTCATCAGAGGTCTAACAAAGAGTTCAACATCTCTGCGGTCTAACTGAGCCCAATCATTAGTAACGTCACTAATTACGACAACATACTGTACATTTCTGACTTATGGCAACAAAATTAATAAATATTTGCACATGCAACATTTTTCCTTATTTGGTTTTAAACCTAGCAGTGGTTCCCAACCTTTTTAGCCTTTATCAAAGACTTCTTGTGACCCCTCATCACAGATTGTGGAGCAGCTGAACCAACAAAGGCTACTTGTTTCTCAGCTCTCTTTATTTCAAGGCTTTTTAGGGGGCTGAAGAGGGGAAACTTGGTGAGAAAAGTAAGACAAAGTACAACATTTTACAATATTTTTCTTTCCTCTGGACCCCTCAGATTTCTCCTGAGACCCTTTGGGGGATCCCGACTCACAGTTTGGGACCCACTGTTATAAAGTTAAAAAGATTTAGGCAAAAGGAAGGATTTACTACAGTACTTTCCTGATATACTAAGCTTCAATTAGGTGAGGAGGACTAAATGGTTGATTTTGAAATTTTTTATGCACAGCTCTGGAGTCTGTAGGAGCCCAAACAATGTCAGAAGCACAAGGGTTAAAATCAAACTCAAAGGAATCCTAGCAACATTTTTAAACTAAAATAGAGTTATTTAGATCCAATAGACAGACGTTATCAGATTATGGGTTAACAGCACGGGCCTGATGCTCACTCTCAGTACAGTAGCTCCAGGCTCTCCATCAGTCTGAAGCCACATTATTAGATTCCAGTGTCTCTGGGAAACAGTCATGAATAGTACTGGCTGGAATCTAGGCCATAAAGGTTGTAATGTAGGGCATGTTCGAACCTTAAATGATTGTTCTTCAATTAACTTTACAAAAAGACACAATCTTTGATCTGTAAAGCAGGTATTAATCTTCCAAATCTGTAATAAAATGATTTTAAATACATTGAATAATGAGATTCATTTAGTTTTATGCATAATGATGACATGTAAACGCCTGACTGTATGGAGGGAGGATATCTAGACAGACATTTCTTAAAGAAAGCCGGTAAATCTGGCACATTTTCTATTGCCCCAAAATCAATTGCCCTTCTAGAAACAGAAGTGGGCCACAAACTGGGCTAAAGAAGAAGGCCAGAAAGTGAAGAATAGAGACTCAGAGAATTCATTCCCCAAATTTGGCCACAATCAGCCCCGTTAAAACTGGATCACTGCAATGATTACCATCCCTCGTGTTGATAATGAACAGCCTTGGGCATGGCACAGAAAAGCAACGCTCCCCTCCTCACACACACTTTTTCCACCCTTCAAAGAGGTAGTCCAACTGTTGGAGACGAAAGTAATCCTTCACTTGTCACGTACATCGTCACACCAAGAGCCCAGTGAGTTGAACAGAAGTGCCTACTGATTAAATTAAACAAAAGTGGTGACAATGGGGAATCAATAACCTTTATGAACTTCAGCTACCTCAATTTCCATCTCATGTTTGCTAAATAAAAAATAATAATGAAAATAATCATGTTTAAATAAAAAATAATCATGTTTGCTAAATGAAAAATAAACAGTAAAATCATCAATAATGTTACAACAGAACAAAAGTTAAAAGGCAGAGCACTGTGGTTTTATAAATCATCTTTATTTACTGTAGATACAACTTTGAAAACCTATGTGGAATCACACATTGGTCAAATTGAATTGATGTGGGCAGAGAACTATGTTGTATATACGTCATCTAACTTAACCGTGGATCCCTCTTCGTTAGCAACCACTCGTATTTTTGACCAACGGAGATGAACAGCAGTGGAAATGCAATGTTTGTCAAAAAAATGCAAAACAGCTACTATTTATAAGTTCGTAGGCAGAAAAATCTCTATTTTGCTGTGATTTCTTGCATCAAAAATGTAACCGAACAAGTGATTATCCTTGACTTTTCCAAGGCAGCTGAAACTATGTTCAAGCAAAGTCGTAGCTGACGTACAGAGCCAAAGTTGAAAATTGTGTCCTCACAAATATTACAAAATACCTTTGTTCGATTCTCTCTTTATATCATGTAGATTACCTAAAGGTTTGTGTGAAAGTGATATGTACCTCCTTAAGAGATTTATGGCTGCAAGTAAAATTATGAAGGGAAACCCCCTCCTATGTACTTATTCATGGACACGGTCAATTACACTCCACGAAAAAGATAACTTCAAACTTGTTTCTTTGTTTTTGTTTAAGAGGCGACAGTTCCGAAAACCCCGTGTGATTTATTGGACCTGTTTATGTGTCAGTATAAAACTGATTTCATCCTAGTCCTCCTGTTCTCGCTTTGCAATTATATATACATATATATATATACACACACACACACATACACACACACACACATAAGAGTCACAAGCTCCATACCACATATGGAACGTTATTTGCAAACATACTGAACACTAAGCCATTTAAATTAAAACCTAGACTCCTAAATGTACTGTGATGTGTTGGCTTGGTAATCTGTCTAAAAGCCAAAAACCTTGTTAATTTCTCTGGGCGATAACAGTGATGTTGTCTTTTTTTTATTTATTATTCATTGCCTGCAGTCTGGAAGACAAATTGCTCCTTGAGGACATTCAATTTTGACTTGATGCAAATGCATTGAAAATCTCTCTTAAAAGTATTTATGTCTATAACATATACATTAAGTGTGTGTGTGTGTGTTGGGATTTACCTATTCCTTCACTGGACGCCGAACACAGACTGGACCTATAAGAGATGACAAAGAAGACAATTTAAGACGAATAGAGGCTGAAAGTGTCATTTTTATAAACTATGTGTTATTTTATGTAGCCTCTGAAATATGTTTGTATAACATAAACAAACTAAATGGCAGGTAAAAAACTTCTGCAGTAACAATTAAACCCCAGACAGGCCCATCGGACGACACATCTTTCACTCTTCATTTTATCTAAATACCTAAATACCTCTGACTTTGTAAAACCAATGGACTATTGAGTCTTATAGCAAAACCTTTGCATCTGACACCAAACAGATTTCTAGAGTTTAGTGGAGCAACTTAAACACAAGACAACATATGATCTTATTCAATATAATGTAGGCAAATGTATGATTTCCAAGTGCAGGGATGAACCTAGAAAATGTCTCAAAAGCTGCTCTTCTTTACAACCTACATGATCAACTTGTCTTGTGTTAAGATTTGGTGAGTACAGTTGCTTATTTCATATTGTTATATAGTATAACACACTTAAGTCCCACTTGCTCTTCTATGTCCAATATCCCAAAAATGTTGCTTTCCTAAAGTGACACCCTCTAAACTTCCTAAAAGATCACGACCACTTCCTCCTAGATGTCATCTCTCTCTCTGATAAAACCTGTCATCTCACATGTGCTGCAAACGCTCTCAACTCTTCAGTCAGATCATCTACGACAATGTACACCTATGAAATGCATTTTGGTTATAACCAAATCACTTAACCAGCTTCAAAATAAGCAGCAACAGAAAGCTCTAAATTCAAAACCTGCAATGTACAAAATAAAAGTGCTAATGGATGAATTGTATTTAGTTCAAATAAACAGAGCCTTTAAATGATCAAGCTGCAACAAAGCTTTATTACTTTAAGTATTTCTCAGTCTGTAGTCTGAAATAAACTCAATATTAGCTGTACAGAGATCCCTTATTACCAAATATGATTACTTTTACATGTCACACACACACACACACAGCTGTTTTACCATTAGAAAGGCAGCATAAGGTTTGACTTCACAGTAATGTCAGTGCCCTGTTCAACTACTTCACAAAGTCAGCTCCACAGTAATTGTGGTAAACTTATCTTCATCACTAATATATGACTGATACAATATTTGTCACATTACTTGATACAATAGAAGGGCAGACTATACAAAAAAATATGCTGAAGGCCTGTGTGTGTGTCTGTGTGACTGTGTGTGTGACTGTGTGTGTGTGTGTGTGTGTCTGTCTGTGTGTGTGTCTGTGTGACTGTGTGTGTGTGTCTCTCTCTGTGTTTTACAACGCAAAGACACAAGAGGATAAAAACGAAACGTATTTACCTGTTATAAAACTATTCTTTAGATTCCCTGACACCTGGTCAGGATATATCACATTTCCCAGATCCAGTGAAATGAAGAGCTTGTATGGTCACACAGAGAGCCAGGACCACGTTGTTTTTTTTGTTGTAACATGCACAGAGGTTTGATTATGCACACACACACACACACCCACCCTCATTGCAAAGATATCTACACACTCACACAAACACTATGGAAATAATTTATTGTCTTCTTAAAGATTAGCAAAAAGGTAAGCATCACCAGAAAACACTGAGGTTGTTTTAAAAATGTTCAACACAAGGCCTAAACAACAGTGTAAAGTCAATTCTCTTCAGTACAATGTTTTGAGAGTATTCCTACAATGACCACCTCATTAGAAAATGAGACCAATTTGCCATGAGTATCCACATTGACTTATACAACAATGGTGGCATTTGACTTGTGCGTCATATAGTTGGTACGTACATTGTCATCTGCATTATTTTCCAGATAGATCAAACATACACACAAATACACCTGATGGAGCTGCAAACTCTACCGACCAACCTTCAAAACCCAGCCACACCCAACGCATCCTTCAGAAGACGGGCATTCACACTGCGTAAACCTCGTTGCTGTGTTACAGAGAAATCATCTCTGTGTGAACTGGAACACATTTTGGTATAAATGCCCTGGGAATTATGTCCATGTTGGATGATTTCACAAGAACATCACAATTTATGTTTAATTTTACTTCATCGTCTTGCAGTATAAACATTGTTATAAGGGTCTGAAAATGATCCCAACCCTAATCCTGTCTCCTCTGACTGAAAGGACAAGTGTGTAAGCTTTAGTGGCATCTAGTGGTGAGGCTGCAAATTGCAACCATAACGCTTGCCTCGAGAATCGAGACAAGAATCTCACGAAAAAACGACAAGCGTCACGGCAAAATCCGTGGAAGGGCTCATACTAAGGTAATGAAAACAGGTGATAATACACTAATGAAAACATACTTATGAATATTATATTCTATTTCTGACAATTCATCCCCCTAAATCTTACACACCTCCTTTAAGGATTTGTTAGGGGAATTATTTTAAATTCTCCCAAGATAATTATACTCTCATAAAAATGTCAACTGTTGTTCCATGACTACAATTTAAGAGGTGAACTATGAAAGTGATGCTTAGACATTTTGTGGAGAAAAGGCTGTACTGAAAATAGCAAATACCCAATAGTAAAATGAGAGGCTGAGAAGCTTGAAAATGAAGATATATTTTCTTCTTTACCATTTGATGGAGGAATTATTTGATAGTAAATCTAACTTCGCTATGTGTTAAGCTGCGATTCAGCTGAACCCAGAAATGTTTAGAGAGAGAAGTCATGTTGCAAGATTTCTATTTCAGATTAAGTTATTTAGCAGGATTTGGTTAATTTACTATCCAGTTTGAGAAAATTACACAATTCTTTAAAATCACAAATAGACAACTTCCTAAAAATGTTTTATTTCTCTTAACCATCAAATACAGAAAGTGGAGAAACATTTGAAAGTATCCAACCCAAAAAAAGCTTTAATAAAAAGGTGATTTACTATCAGGAACATATTTTTTATACTGGTGTTACACTATTTTTCACTTTGAGAGGTCAGCCATCCTGTTTTGACTTAAATCCATGTCCAATCCAATTCATCTTATTGAACACTCCCCTGAAGCACCTTAATAGTATCCAAGACCGTAGCCGCCAAAGCAAAGATGTCTAACCACAAATGCCTTCCTTGATAACACGCTGTGACACTTTGTTTGCACACTTAATTTTCAGCACACAAGAGGACAAACCAGTTCATTCTGAAACAAAGAGGAGAAACATATGCTGGGGGGGGACTGAATAAACACTGCAGATAAGTGCAGATACAGAGTTTTAGCAATCACAAGAACAAAAAAATCGGTTAAAAAATTTTCAGCAAAGAGTCTCAGGGAGGGAATCGAATCAACGTAAAGCAGAAACGATATTATCGGGCTGGCGCAGTAACACAGATCCATCAGAACAGCGTCTCTTTGATCAGATAGAAGTCAGCATCTGCGCCGCTTGTTATTCGGCCCGTCAAAGACTCCCCCTACTGGATTCCCCCTGCCAAAACCTGGAGCTGGTCCGCCTTGAGGGCCCAATGGCGGCTGCTGCTGCTGCTGCTGCTGCTGCTGCTGTCTGTTGTTGCTGCTGCTGCTGCTGCTGCTGTTGCTTTGGGGACTCAACTTCTGGTCGGCCCCCCACTGATCCACCCTGCGGGTATCTATCGTTTCGCTGTGGTATCGTCAGTGTTACAAAAAAGATGGGGATGGTGTGAAATCGACACGAGTAAGGTACATCCAGAAAAGTGATGAGTCAGTCAGGGTTTAGTTTGATCCAAGTGTCGCCATCCGAAATTAAAGTGGAGAGAGGTGAACCAAGCAAACAAAAGGGAGAGAGAGGAACTATTAGTTCTATTGGTTAAGTCTAAAATTTTAAGATCAATATTCAAGTAGTTATTTGGAAGAAGCCAAATGATTTATTTTTCTTTAAAACAGACAGTTTCAGATTCAATATCCTCGTAGTTTATTCTATAAAAAAAATGGCTTTAAATGTTGAAGAGTGGCTAAGTGAGAGATCAGCTTTATTTATTTTTCCTGATACGTTACCATGGCTCCATTCTCTGACATCAATGGTGTCCCCATATTTGCAGTTCCCTCTGGGCCAATGGCTCCTCCCCTTCCACTCATGCCCATCATTTGACCCTGGTTACCAGTGGGCCCCGGAGAGGCCTGGTTATAGCCATCTACACGCAAAACAACGGAGCATTGGTTTGACATTTGGTGGGTCAGTGTAATCTACCCTAACGCCCCGCAAGAACTGTGGTAGCTGAATGCCAGAACTAATATCAATGACTTCAAATTAAGAGTTAACGTTGGCTTTTGGTCAACAACTAATATATATCTGTCATTTATACTACTCATTTAAAAAAAGCTCAATACATTTATCAGAAGTAAAACAGGCAACATCCTGTCAGTTCATTTGAATAAATAGAACACAAACACAACCAAAAACCAACGTTAATTTAAAGTCAGCAGGTAGACATTAAGGTGACATTTTACAGATAGAGTATACAGAGACAGCAGGTGTGAAATTAACAGAGGTTCCCACTTTAACACCTAAGTTTTGAGGCTAAGTGCCAACGTCCACATCTTTAGCTAACTAAACCTTGGATTGCACATCACCGCAGTCATGGAGCATACAGAGTTTCAAAAGGCAGTAAGACCTGCACAGACATCACAGGTTCAATTCCAGTCAAACACAAACCCTGACAACAGAATCCACCGGTATCGAAGAGATGTACAAATAAACATCCCGACGTATAGCCACATGATGTCTGATGTAAAATGTTCACAGCACAGACAACTGAGGCAAAATATATTAAGTTGCTCTCTGGATGGAGAGTTTATGCCGTGTTTACGTCAAATCGTTTAAAATGTAATGACAAGCGGCCGAGTTCGAAAAACTTGTACTTCAGAGTCTGCAATATAGGGAATTTCTGACACTGACAATATCTTCCGCTTTGTGAAAAGAACGACAGGCATGACAACAAACTGCTGGCAAAATGGGTGCAAATACACCACCGCTGGCAGTCACGTCAAAATAAAATCCAATATTAAAAATAGTACAATTAACTCAGATAACTTTATAGGAGCTAAATACTTTTATCTTGTTTCATTTGGTAACTAATTTCTACACATACATCAATTTTGGTTGATTATCTAGTGTGCCTACAAGGTTAGTACTAGGACCTCAGAAATAACAGGTAAAAACAGAATAAGGGGTGTTTTTCTATTCTGCCAACATTGCATGAGTAACGCATTACTAAATTAAATTGGAAATATACACCTACATGAAATCATGAAGGGATCGTTCCATTGTCAGTAGTACCTGCAGTACATCAGTGCGTCCCCAGTTTGGAGAAGCAGAGAGTTGTACCAGCACAAAAGTTAAGCTGGAAAAAGTACCTCGCCCAGCCCCACTTCTCAAACTATCCCTTGAAGTTTATAATTTCCTGTAGGTGTATATAGTTCCCAGTAAATGTTGATAACGAGTGCCAGATTTTTATTTTGGAAAAATACGTCCACATTACAGTAGGTTTACATTATTTGGACATGTCCTTATCACAGAGTTTAACCTGCTTCTGCTTCACACTAAAGCACTATGATGCAAGCAATAAGAAAATGTTCCAAATGACTGAAAAGTACTGGTAGCTCTGTAAATAAGAGCTGCACACAAAAACACATTGCAATGTATTTATGATTGACTGACTGAATTAATGATTTTGTCAGCATTCATTTAAAAATTAGAATATTAACATTTCATAACATTTTTTTATGTTGTTTTTATGCGCATTCAGACATTATAAACATATTTTTAAAAGCCTAAATACCTTTTTACGCTTGGCTGAATTGGAAAACACAGTGTAACAACAAAAAACACAGTAAAAAGCTCCTGCTCAACTGAAGAGTGTGACTTTTGTAATTAATCTCATTGTCTCGTCTTCCTCTGCAACAGTTTAATGGCATCCAATAGGATAACTAGCACCACCTAGCTGTTTATCTTTATGCTCCCAGCTCCTAATATTTGGTGGAAACGTGGATTAATTAGCATTTTCCTTTTCTGATTTTCTGGATATTCAGTTAAAACCTGCGCTGCGTTTGGATGGAAGCTTGACTAATGACAATCTCCCAACAATGTATATAAATACTGAAGATGCACACGCCACAGTAAATGCAGACAGAAGAGCCAAGAAAGGCCACTTAAAGCCAAATACTGTCATTATCAACAATAATATCTTACCCTCGTCCCCGATAAAAACAACAACAACAACAACAACAACAGATGGAACATACTTATGTTTATAGAGATGATGTGCAATCCTGGGTTATAATTTTAGTCTGGTGAAAAGCCACCATGAACCTCAACCGAACTGTCCCAGGTTAAACCTCAGTCACCGGCCCCTCATCCTGCACTCAGTCAGATCCGCATTTACTTTGTAAAAGACACATTTTTCATTCCTGGTCAAAGTCAACACACATTTGTCTTTACTTCTTGTCTACTATTGTTTCCTGCCATGATTCACTTGAAACTATAAATGCTAAGTAAGTGGCTGCTCAAAGGCTGCTACAGCTGATAAAATATATATTAATTAATACCATTTCAGTTTATCAGTGGCTTACAAAAAGAAACATGTAGCATATTATTATTATTTTGAATCTGAAGTGAGGATGAGAGCTCAGGGACCTAATATTTCTCAAACTATGTAACTTCACCCAAACAAAAACAACCCCGTTCAGTCCGCTGTATATCCAGTTATTATAGACATTATGTTGTCATGTGATATTTTATGTTTTATCTCCTTTGCATTTCATCCCAAGTGTGTCCATTTCACAACAAAAAGGTTGTCAAAATGTACTTTTAAGCATTAATTTACACGTTCGAAAAAAACATCTCGCTGAAAGGAGCCACTTGGGATGCAAGACAAATTACGATGATAAATGACATTAAGGCAGTCATAAATCACTTATCGTCACTTGATCTGCTTTTTGTATCAACCAGTCTTTACACAATCATGCCCGTACCTCCCATATTAATGGCTCCACGAGGGCCCAGCTCACCCACTCTCATTTCCTGTTCTCTCTGGAAGAAGTGAAGAAGAGCCTTCAGAACAAAACCCCGCTAAAGGACAAATCTTCAGCGAAAGCCTACACTACAACAGTCACGCTGTAAAAGTATTAATTTTCTACACAAAACTGATGAGAGCCATGGCTCTTAAAGAATGATAATTACAGTCCTTATCAGCAATTTAAGTTTAGCTTCAATGCTTCCTTGCCTCCATTTAAACGGGCAAGGCAGAAACACTTTCCATCCTCCTGCTGGTCTGCAGATTTACTGCTCACAGACAAGCTTCTTGCAATCACAGCGCAAATTTAGTAATTAAACTTCATCATATCTAATCAGCTGGAAGAGTGCAAGCAAATCTTAAAAAGAAATGAGTCACATAAAAATGGGCTTCAGACTATTGATCCGTTTCTGATGCAGATTCTACGTGCTTAACAGGCAAAATGTCCGCTGATAAAGGAAGACTAGAGTTAATGGTGCTGGACGTAACGTAGCTGCTGAATGACGTCTGTCTGACAACTGTCACCTTAGTTCACAAACACAAAAATAGAGATGCTTCGTTATCAGTTCATTCATCCTCTCACACAACAACAACTCTCTGTCTCTGCTTCACACATAATCTTATACAAAGTGAATAACATTCAACATTTATAAGTTTCAATGACCTGGATTGAGTCTGCTTTAGTTTTTAATGAATATAGTCCAACGAAACATTTGGACAAGGCTTAATCCAACTCACTGAAACCAGCTGGCCATCAATGACCAAATAATATTTTTCATCAAAGTTATAAACTCACTATAATGGGCCAATACATTTAATCACAAACGTATACATTTTCATGTTATCACACACACAAGTGTTCAAATGCAGCTGTAGGTCACTCAGAAGACTTGCACAACCTCTCCCTTCTACATGTATTTACTCTCCTCATTGTGAGAGTGGAAGACATGGAGATAGATAGGCATTAGTAACCCATGTCCAAGTTGGTGTGCAAATACTGTGAAACTTACCTGTTAAATAGTCAATATGTTGCAACTAAAATAAGCAAAGCAGTAATGTGAATGTGCTGAGTGTGATGAAACCATTGTTGCACTAACATCTGAGGAAGACGGAGACAAATTTAAGCGCTAGAGGGCAGCAGTTTCTCTTTAACAATAATCCTCCCAGCAAACAAAAAGCACAAACTACAAACACAAGAAAGAGAAAGTTAGCACTTAAATGTAAAATAGTTACGAGAAACAATTAGAAGTCTCTTATATCCCATTATGTGCTTCAATGAGTTTTCTTGTTATCATCCCGAAACGGACTCCCAATATTTGTAAAACAGACCTCTGGATTAATAAAAATGTATGTTTATCAAGACTCGAACACATTAGAAAAGTGTTTCTATAAATATCAATCCAAACCAACTGTATGACCCAACACACATGTCCCCGCAGTTTAATAAGAAACAATACAAGTTCTCCTACTCAGAATGTAGGTATGAATTGGACAGATGACTGTTTTAAGTGTGTTACATGTATGTAAAGAAGCAGACTCCAACAGGACCTCTGAACGGAGCAAAAGGATGTGAAGAGAAAAGTTATAACACAGATAACATTTCACACTCATAGACACTCATACTGGTAATTAAAAAGGGATTTCTTACAGAATGCTTAGATTACATAATGGCTTTTGTTTGTTTTGTTGTTTATCGCTGCAAATCCACATGCATGAATTAGCAGCGGCAAAAACGCCCTTTTCTTTTTCTTCCCAACGAGTTTTTTTACAAACCTGCTCATTGCTGTTAAAGCAGTGAGTTTAAATGTTTCAGTCATGTGTTAGAATGTTTCCTTCTGAAATAAATTATGTGGAGATTTGTTTGTGAATCCCTTTATTTATTTTATTAAAGGGACGTGCAGTTCAAAGAGCAGTCGTAAGTCTGTCAGAATTTAGTTTA
Organism: Micropterus dolomieu; assembly: GCF_021292245.1. Classification (NCBI taxonomy): domain Eukaryota; kingdom Metazoa; phylum Chordata; class Actinopteri; order Centrarchiformes; family Centrarchidae; genus Micropterus; species Micropterus dolomieu. The sequence continues at coordinate 7,021,253 of NC_060150.1, forward strand.
AATCATGTGTAAACTAAGCTACTCCTCAGACTGTCAAGTGATGGATGTCAAGAGTTCCCTACTCGCACACGAAGCCTCCACTCAAAAAATTCTCAACCGTCAGGAAACACTTGTATCAGATTGGATAAATCTTGCTGTGACAGAAAAACTACCCCCCATCCACATACATCAAGCTCCACCGATTTAGATAATCTGTTGGGCTGGCTGTTTATGTATGCAACCATGCTCCTTTCTTTTAAATAGTTTCTAATTAAAAGTAACAGATCAAGCTGGCAATGCAAGAGATATATACTGTCTGAGTTTTGATTGTAACAGCTCAGAATTATGAATGTTCCTCATGGAAAATAATGACTATATTTCTTCAAACAACTACAATTACTATGTAAAAAGGGGACACAGTTACATCTTAACTTAAAAAGACAATAATATAACGGAGATGAAGAAACTGCACACAAGACTGCAGAGTGCTAAACCTGCTATACCACAATGCATACAGGCATTGTTCTACAGCTAAAGACTGATTGTTAATTATGAGCATACAGTTGTTTATTGCTTATATTTTTTGTCAGAAGTGTTAAGTTAATTTATATCAGTAATATTATATTACTAAAAAAGTGAAACAATATGATACCCGTGGCTAATGTGGGTGTTTATCCTCTCCCATGTGTAAATGTAGTAGTTTGACACAATGAACCACAGGGTTACAGTGATGTGTTGTGATAGCATGGCAGCCTGAAGGCAAAACACCACACACACACACACACACACACACACACACACACACACAGGAAAGTCATTACAAATAATGAAAAAGATGGTAAATATTGTTTCTATAGATATTTCTGGAAGCTGCTATACAACTATGAGGAAATAAGAAATCCCTGCACAGGAACACACATCAGTCGAGCTCAACTGCAAGCAATGTAAACAAACCATAAAACGTAGAAAGGGCTCACTGCGAACCAAGAACTGGCCTCTGGATAAAGTTACAACTTCTTATTATTGATTTAAACATTTTCCAGCAGGTCACTCTTGTTGTACATAACTGTAATTTTACCCCCCAAGATCTGCCTCATTAAAATACATCTGGCAATTCCACATATTGCTAAATAATCCAGTTGCAGTCTGTTGACCTTAAATAAACAAGGCTGTCCTGACTAAGGACGACACAGTTACCTTTAGAAGATACTGACAGAATATGGGACTGTTTCACTCTATGGTGCACACATTTCTATCTCTACCTCTTTAAATTCATATATGCAGTTCTGTGTAGTTTTAGACAGGTGTGGAAAATGCTGTAAAAGTAGGAATGCTTTCAAATATAGACATGTTAATAGATTATATTTATCAATTAACAGATACATGCAAAGTGACTGAACAGAAGAAAAATCTAAAATCAAATCAATATTTGTATGACCACCCTTTACCTTAAAAACATCATCAGTTCTTCTTGGTACATTTGCACAAAGTCAGGGTTTTTGTAGGCATATCGTCAGCTGTTGATCCCCAATTCAATATGCAGGTTGAAACACAATCATTAACTGAAACAGAAACAGCTGTGCAGGAAGAACATAACTGTGAGGAACAGCAAAACTCAGCTAACATGGTCATGTCAAACAGCATAACATACAGCAAAAGTCGTTAAAGACCATTTTCAGCACGAAGAAGAACAAGGAGTCCTAGAAGTGATTGTACGGCCCCCACAGAGCCCTGAGATCTCAACATCGCCGAGGCTATCTGGGATTATGTGAAGACAGAGAAGCAACTGAGGCTGCCTAAATCCACAGAAGAAGAACTGTGGGTAGTTCTCAAAAGATGTTTGGGCCAAGCCACCTGCCGAGGTCCTTCAAAAACTTTGTGCAAGTTTACCTAGCTGTTTTGAAGGCAAAGGATGGTCACACCAAATATTGATATATAAATCCATTAACATTTCTATATGCTTAAGATACTACTACTTTAACTTTTGATTTCTATGTATGAATGAAAAAGAACAGTGTGTGCTAAGCTGTTGCTCAAAGTAGAGAGAAAGGTTGTGTGCATTTGTAGAATTAGCTCAAGAACTTTTAGTACTTCATTTGAGTGTGTACGACACTGTAACATGTCTCAAAAGTGTAACTGGACAAGCTTCGGTGTATTTGACCGCACATTTCCGTACTGTATTCCAGCTGTACTCACACTGTCCATGTAGTTTGGTTTGAAGCCGTCTGGGTTGCGTCTCAGGTCCTCCTGCTCCCTGTGTCTCATCATCTCCTCCTCTCTCCTCCTCCTCTCCTCTTCATGCCTATAGCCAGAGAGAGTAAAATGTGTCAAATAAAATCAGCTAATACATAGCCTGTTTAACACGAAAACAACAAAACAAAGGAGAGCATACTGCCAAAATCTATCCCACTCACTTCACAATGACAAAAAGGAGCTTAAAAATAACAAGTCCATTTAAACTGTAGGAATAACTGGCACTAAACAAAACATATTAATTGGACTTTTAGCAGTTGCCCTTGATTTTAACCTTCACTGGGTTAAAATCAAGGGCAACTGGATAACTAGGAATGGTCCTAGTAGTTCAAGAAATCAAACACACCTCATCTCTATCTGCTTTCGTCTCTGCAACTCCTGGTTGCGGAGCTCCTCCAGTCTCCTCAGTTCCTCCTGACGTCTCATTAGGTCTGGGAGAAGGGAGGCAACATAAGTAAGACGGACTGGCAGAGGGGCGGATATAAAAGGGAATATATTTTGAGGCTCTAAACAAAAAGGCAACGTGCATGACTTACAGCAGTATTTCCTATAATTCAATCATAATTCTTTAATTCTATTAAGCAACACACATTTCACAACATTTATTCACCACAACAGTAGATTTAAACTGGCCTTTTCCTGAAAGCAAGCCATTATTGAGACTTTGTGAATATTCAGTTAAAAAACAAGCCAACAGCCAAAGTAAACATTTAAAAAGAATAGGTAGGTAGATTTTATTGTAACAATAATAAAAAGTAGTAGAGTGAAATTGAGTTTTTTAACTCCCTTCTGCTACATAGCAGACAGTAAACATTAATAAAGATTCAATTATGAAAAATGGTAACAGAAATGATAATGCCTGGAGCAGTGCTGAGGAACTAGGAGTTTAAGAGTCTGATAGCTTGGGGGGGAAAGCTGCTTTGCAGTCTGGTGGTGCGGCAGCAGAAACTCCTATCTCTCTTCCCAGAAGGCAGCAGGGTGAACAGGCTGTGGCTGGGTGGGTTTGCAGTGTTTAAACCCAGAGTGCTGAGTTTGCTGATCACTTTCGTTGGGAAGATTGTGTTGAATGCTGAGCTGAAATCCACAAACCGCATTCTGATGTAAGTGTTGTTTCTCTCAAGGTGTGTGAGGGCTAAGTGGAGGGCAGTGGAGATGACATCCTGTTAGTTCTGAAAGCAAACTGGTGAGGGTCCAGGCTGGATGGGATGTTGTTTTTGTGCGCTGAAGAACCAGGTTTCTCAAAGCACTTCCATCAGAAAGGGGGTCAGAGCCACAGGGCGTTAGTTGTTAAGACTAGACACTGCAGACTTTTTAGTTGCAGGAACGATGGGGGCTGTCTTGAAGCAGGTGGGAACCCTTTCCTGAGACAGTGAGATGTTGAAAATGTCAGTAATAAGATCAACTAGCTGATTGGCTAGGAATGTTATCAGGTCCTGCTGATTTACACAAATTCACTCTCAGCAGGACTCTCCTCACATCCGCTGTGGATACTGACAGTGGCCGTTGTTCTGGAGGTGGAGTAGACTAACAGCTGACTCCTTGTTTGTGGGGGCGCTCCTGCTTTTGTAGCCTGGGATGTTTTTGATCGTCTGCCATTTATCTTTGGTGTTGAGGTCTCTCTCCAGTCTCTGCTGATGTCTGCACTTTGCCTCCTTGATGCCAGCTTTCAGTCTCGCTCTGGCGGTGCTGTAAGCTTCTTTATCACCCGACCGAAAAGCAGCTTTTTTGGCTCTGGACAGAGCCCTCACCTCTCCATTCATCCAGGCCTTCTGACTGGGGAATGATGTTATTGTTTTAGTGGTCACCACATCAACACATTTGCTGATGGATGATGTATATTCCTCAAGGTTGATGTGGCTCTCCTGGGCGGCGGCCTCTCTGAGCATACTCCAATCTGTGCTCCCAAAACAGTCCCGTAGAGCTGCTGTAGATTCATCTGTCCACACTTTGACTGTTTTAATTGTTTGCTTGACCCTTTTAAATCGGCTGAAGAAGCAGAGAAATATGGTCTAATAGACCAAAATGGGGACGGGGGAGGGCTTTGTAGCTGCCAGGATTATTGGCAGTGGTAGACGTGGTTCAGCGTGTTTGTTCCTCTGGTGGGGGATGTGGACATGCTGGTGGAATTTAGGTAAAACTGTTCTGAGATTTGTTTGATTAAAATCACCAGCAACAATAAAAACACCATCAGGTTGTTTTGTCATATGACTGCTGATGACTTCATACAGTTCCTGTAGTGCATTTTTTGAATTTGTATCTGGAGGAATGTAAATGGCAACGACAAAAACACTGGAGAAATCTCTGGGCAGACGGTATGGCCGGCATCTCAACATTAAAAATTCCACATCTGGTAAACATTGTCCATCCACTTTAGTTGCATTTGAGCACCAAGCATTATTCATGTAGATACACAGTCCTCCTCCCCTCGTCTTACCGGACTCAGGTGTCCTCTCTGTAATTTAAACTAGGAATCCATAAAGAACCGGCATTGATAAGCAGAATAGGAATCGATCAAGTTCAAATGATACCCGACCCTGGTCTTAGTCAATCCATCACACTAGGTGGAGCTCCTGACCATACCTGGCATGAGAAACCTCAGAAATGCAACTAAATGCCAGGGAAGTGTGTCAGGATTGTTTGCAAGTAAAGGCAACTCGAGGTTGGTTGAATAAAGGTTTATTATCATCTCCTTTCAGTTACGCTGGAAAGGTTTTTTGTTTGTACTATAGAAAAGCAACATTTGAAATCAGTGCGATTACTTTAAGTATATAATGAAGGCACAAAACGGCCTGGGAATGTACAAAACATACATTAAGAGTTAATGTTGACCTACAGATTATATCAAGCACTATGTACCACAGGCAGCTACAATGAAATAATAATTGTCAATCATTCAATCAATCAATCATTGTTCACAATACACATTAAGAGGTTAGTATTAAAACAGCAACCTAAAAGGAGGACACTAAATGCTACAGCCCCTACCTTGTCTCATTAACATGAGTTGATGTTCATGTTTGGCCGACTCCAGCTCAGCCTCCAGTTTCTCTTTGGCTTCTTTAATGTTCTTGTCCACCTGCTCTCTTTGCTGTTTCTCCATCTCATGAAGAGCTTTCCAACGAGACGAGTATTCAAACTCAAATGTCCCCGGCTGAGCAAAGTGTGGCTGCTGCTCTCGTTCCCTGGAGGGGGCGGGGTTATTAACACAAATTAATTACAACTCTAGTGGTTTATCAACAGTGAGCAAGACATCCCATTCTCTTTCAATGCTCATTCAGGCCAGAAGAGTCAGACACACAGACGATTAATACTGTCGGACAAGTGAAGATGACGTGATTTGATGGTGCAGATTGTAAAACGGAGGAAGAGAAAGAAAATATCAAGGGGACCAATTGAAAGATAGAAAGTATCCAAAGTTCAGGATTATTTCAAGCTAAAAGAAAACAGCAACAACTCTGTACAGTGTGTCTGCTGTAAAAAGGAACTAGCCTACCACAAAAGCACAACGGCAATGCTTCAGCATCTGAGCAGAAAGCATCAGGTCCACGCATCGAATCCACAGAGCGGGGGGCCCGAAACAAGGTACTGTTAACTGTTAGCATTTAACGTAAATCCCGTTTGCTCGTTGAGATAAAGGCTAGCAAAGGTAAGGCACAATTCTTAAACATGCATTTGTTGTTGTTGTTCTTCTTCATCTGGTTAATCTGAGAGTTTGGGTTGTAACGTGATATGAGTTACACAGCTGATCCCGGTACCGGGGGCCCCAAGCAAACGCATTTCTTATCCAATGATACAATGGAATAATCAGAAGAATCCTTATCTGATTATACTGATAGCTGCAGGCTTAGTGGAGTTAAAATGTTCTAAACAAAACAAAGCACATTTAAAAAGGAACAAAAATCTATACATGCCTTCGCATTATAACATGACTACAAATCCCCTCTTTACTTACTTATAGTATCTCGGAGTCTTCTGCAGCATTTTTTCCGGCAGCCCGTCCTCATCATCAAAGTGCTCTGAGGGCTCCACAATAGCTGGACAAGGTGTGCTGAAGAAAATGAGGACAACACTTAAGTTAAAACTCCCTCCGATATTACAGCAAAGCAGTGGTCGTCGATGCGTTATTAAAAGGCCCATCAATGAAAGACTGAGATCAGAATAGGGCTGCACGATATAGGAAAAAACTGACATTGCAATATTTTTCTTTTCTGCGATATATATTGCAATACGAAAAAATACAGGAATTGCTTTATTTGAAAAGAATTAAGCATCCTAGAATTATTTGGTGATTTGGTAGGGGAAAGCTTAAAATAAAATTTTTAGACTTTTTGTTTGAGTGCAAACCATCTTTTCTCAAGCTTTAATGCAGTAAACATTTTAAACAACATGATAAAAATAAAAGAGCAGCTATACACCAGTGCCCGAGTGGTTTACAAAAGTTGCTTTTCTTTTTGCAACCAAATCCACTGTTTCGGTGGTTTTCTCCTGTTCCTCACTTATTTGCATGTTGTTGTTGACAACTAACTGGGGCGTGGCCTATTTCAGCTGTTTGATAAACTGAACAATAACTGTATTGTGATAGGTGGTTCGCTGTGCATGAAGAAACTGCTTGTCAACAAACTGTGTATCCACGAACCCTTAAATCGAGTAAATTATGTTACATCAGACAGACTTCTCTTGTAGATCAGTCATGGAAAATGCAGTGCAAGTTTTCTTTTTGTATCAAGAAGCAAAAAAGTCGAGGTGTTTGAGCTCATTTGACTTGCTTGGCATTGCGATGACGATGCTAAAACGATATATTATGCAGCCCTAGATCAGACCGATTTGTGAATTTGGAAGCCTCATTTTCAGATGCCTGCAAAACCCTGCTTAGAGTCTGTTCATAAATCTGTGGCGTTTTAATCCGGTCTCGCAACTTGCAGGGCCCAAAACATCTGCTTTTGAATAGTTCAAATTCTGACCTCCTCAGCATCGTGGGCCCGCAAATGATCACTGACGTAGGGGACGGCAGGAAGGCCCTAAAATAATATCACGATGTCAGCGTATTTCTGTTATTCTATTCTATTTCTGTATTATATTCTTGACCATAAAATTCTGAAACCTATGTTTGGTTCAGGCCTCACAATAGCTGGTGAGCTCTCCTCATGGGATTTTTGGCTCTCCTTTTACTCAACCAGGTGCTTCTGCTTGAGGTGGTAAAAGAAGTTTGTTTTATAGCCCCCTTTTGATTTTACTTTCTTTATGTAGTTCTTAAATTTTATCATAATTTTTTGCACATCTGATCAAACCAAACCACTGCTGAAGTCACTCCCCTTTTTGAAACCAACACCTCCACGGTGCCATGTTACTTTCACTTTCATTTTTATTTATTTAGCTGACGCTTTTATCCAAAGCAACTTACAATTGCTATACATGTCAGAGGTGCATGTCTGGAGCAACTAGGGGTTAAGTGTCTTGCTCTGGGACACAGTGGTGGATGGGTAACAGTTGAGGACTGAACAGTGTGTTGAATAGTGTGTGATGGTATGACCTCATTACATCAACAAGTCGGAATATAAACAATTACCCCTACACTGAAGTAAACTCACGGCGTGAATGGCACCGTGGATTAATGCCACGTTCAGCCACACAGCAGCATCAAGTGAAAACAGAAACCCCTGCATTAATTTAATAAGACACATGCATTGACGCAGCAGGGGTGCTGATGCAGAGGACTCAGGCAGGAAATGCAGCACGTCGGCAAGAATAAAATCTGGCTCAATTTTTACCGCAACACAATGCGACATCATCTGGCAAAGCATTGGGTTGGCAAATCAAATACGTGCTAGCACGCATTCCTGGTAGACTATCAAGTAGCATGAGTGCCATATTTCTGCTGGTACGTCATGATAGCTGCAATGAAAGATTAATTGATTGCTGCCAAATCTTGTTGCTAATATAATAAACCACTGACCAGTTTTTTGGCAACTTCAAACCCGTGGATGTAGACCCAATACCCTATACACTTAAATCCGGGGGTTTTGTTCTGAATGCCTGGTAAGATGATATTATATATTATTATAAATATATACATATTTTTGTGTATATGTAAGGTTTCAACTGATGCAGGGTGAGTAGTTTAAGACTGAACCTTCATTTCATGGAGAAATTTGGGAGAATCTGACAAACAAACTGATTCTTGTAGCAATCACTGCTTCACAATTTCCTATATAATGCAACTAAACAATGAACCCTCACACAGTCATTTAACGCCAGCATGTTCTGTGTGTTCACCCCTCCAAACCTCTTCATCCCCACACTCCTTACGTGGTCAGCAGCAGCGCTCCCTCCGTGCAGCGCTCCAGGGCTTTACGTGCAGCTGCCTTGTTTGCAAACTCCACAAGGCCCCTGCCAGTAGGACGACCACGGTCATCTGTCACGACGATAGCCCGTTCCACCGGCCCAAACTGAGAAAACGCCTGAAGGGAAGAAGGTGGTTTTCAGATTAAAAGGTCAGTGAACAGAAATCATCAATCTTCTGAGATCTTATCACAATGAGATTTTAAAAGATCTTGTCCAGCATACCTGTTCCAGCAGCTCATTTGTTACAACGGGCAACAGGTTACGCACTGTGAGCGCAGCAACATGTGTAGAAAAGCGGATCCTGATTGGTCTATTATTCAAAACCGTCCCATCCAGCTCTGCTTTTGCAATCTCTGCCAGCGTCCGGGTTTCCTGAAAGACAAAGGGATGAAAAGCAAAAGGGTGATGAATGATACTCATGAAGGCTGCAGAATACATTGAGTTTAATCTGCACTTAAAGCTATCTGACAGTCCAGAATTTGCACCTGTGTATGAAACCTTGCACCACATTGTCTGTGGTGACCAATGAAACTGTGTCACTTACATTCAAACTATATATTGCTGTATTATTTGCTGTATGAGCTGAAGCACCTGCATTGCAATGTAATAAAACCTTCCTCTCCCTCTCACTTTAATACATAAAAGGTCTATATGTGCGGAAGCCTCTCGTGATTTGGAAACATACAAATAATATGGTACTCAAATGTAATGTTAAGATATGATAAAATATGAATGGGGTGTGAAGTCAGCCAGCACCTTCTGCTAATGCAAACATATCAGCTGTACTAGTAAACATTATACAAATAGATTAGGAACATTAACGCACACAAAGCACAGTTTAAAACCAAAAAGCAGGACTTGGCACGTACCAGGCGGATTAAGCCGAAGCCCCGGTCTCTGTTGATGAAAACCTCGTTAACGTTTCCATATTTAGCGAACATGTTCTTGAACTCCTCCTCCGGGATGTCCGTGGGGAGGTTCCCCACAAACAGCCGTGAGCGCTGGGTGAACGTCTTCTCCCCGGGCTTTCGAAAACTCGTGATATCCAGAGTCATTTCTTCCGGGCCTTCCTCGCTTCCTTCCCCGGCTTCTTGCTCGCCCGCAGGAGACTGCTGCTGCTGCGGAGCTGGGCTGTCTTTGTTCGCCGGTGACTGCTCCGTGCCCGGGGAGTCGATCCCGCGTCTCGCTGGTTGAGGAGAATTACTGCTCTGCATGCTCGCTTGTTGCATATTTCGGTTAGCCATGCTCGGACAAAATAGTTTATGTAACGTTATCTGAATTAAACCAACTTTGTGGTAAAGGATAGTGCACCAGTATTGATGGTGCAAACCTCCTCAGATTCAAAGATGGCCATGGTTGCGCGCGCAACTTGCTATCTGCTGCTTCTTCTTCATTTTGTTTTATAACTTTTTAAGGTGCATACTGCCATCTACTGTACCGGAGTATGTAGCATATTTGATACTGATAGCGCTACTTTTCACATCATCATAATTTAAAATAAAAACTATCCTATAATAGATCCTTATTCTTCAGATATTGCATAATATCTTTCGGTGCATCCTTTACAGCCTCTCCTAATAAAGTTCCTATTGCTTCCTGTCTGACTTATCTTTTCAATTAGCATTATCCTCTCATCCCTTTATTTCATACAATACAACAGTATATGTTCTACATTTTCCGTGGATTTACATTCCAAACATTCATCTGATTGACTTTTGCCTGATTTACCCTGTATGATCAAACCCCAATGGCGTCACTTTGTGTTGAAAAGTGGTGGGGAAAGAAAGCCTCAGATTAGGGGCTTGATGATACAAGTTTTATTTATTGCTATACTGTTTTGTGAGGTGACCTTGAGGGTTCTGAAAGGCGCCTATAAATGAATGTATTATTATTATTATTATTACTACAAGTGTGTCACAAGATTTGACAATGGTCAAAAACCAGATGAGAAGATTTTTAACACTATTTTGAAGAAATATGAAATGCTGAAATATATGTGGGGGTCCTCACCCAGAAGATTTTGACCATTAAACACTTAATGTCCTGCATTATAGATAGATTTTCTGCTCCAATTTATGGTGGAAATGTCTTTATTTATATAAAGAGAAACAAAAAATTTAGCTGGCAGGTGACAATTCATAAAAATAAAAAAAATTATAAATATAATTAACCCCATGTTTTTTCCACATTTAAACTTTAAAGCACATGAACACACTGAAGTTGGAAGAATGACTTCCCATCTCAGGAAAAGGGACAATCTGAGGAGCACATGAAAGCACCATTGGCCACTCATTCAATATCACAGTTTGCACAATGAGACCGGCTATAGCCTTCTAAGCTCCCATGTCATTGTACTAAACAAGGAGATGTGTTACTGCCCCTTCATCCCTTCCAACATGAAAATACATTTTGACTGGTCAAATACATAATGTGTGTCTTTTGCTGTCATTCGAGCGGTGTGCAAGTTCCCTGAGGTGCTGCTGAAAGCTTTTTCTATGATGGGCCGACCATCTGTCCAGATACTGTGGCACATCTGTGTGCATATGCTACTTAAATTCCTCTGTTGACATGGGTCTAGAGGGTTGCCGTCTTCTTCCTTGCGTTCCTGTCAGGGATCCCATGTCCGGGCAGGTCAGAGGGCTGCTGCCTGTCCATGATGAGTGTATGAGTCTGTCCACATTGGCAGCATACCATGGGTTTCACTCATGGAATGTGAATAACTAAGCGATTTGTAGGGCATGCATACTTTTGTAGGGTCGTGTTGTAAATTGCCTACAGATATAATGAATGCTCATTACAGTAAAGATAAGATTTGCCGTTTGATCTCTTTTGATCCTGAGCCCAAAGCATGCATTTTACATATCAAAAAGACACTGATCTTAGTCTTAATTAGGTGTGTGTTCATCAAATATGTATTGGTTTCACATATAGCACTTGTGCCCAATAAAGCAGCGCATTAGCTTATGTGTCAGCTAACAGAAATGTTTTCATGTTTTTTAAAATAAGATGTGTATTTGATTTTTAAGCAAGTGAACATGAATTGACCATCATGTCAGCAGTAGTTTACTACGCCATTACAATGCCTGTGGGAGAAGTACTCATACTAGCAATATCACAATTTAAAAATTATTTTACTATTTATTAGTGTTATTATTAGTATCTTTTATTTTTATTACAGGAATGCTATCAGAAAAATGTAGCCTATTATAAGTAAAGTTAAGTAAAGATGCTTATCATGCAGAAAAATGTCCCAATGTGATTATATATTATGTTAAGTAAGAAACTGTAATTTAAAAGTGCCTATACAACAGTGTAGGAAAAAATCTTTACTTGACTAGAAGTACAAACGTATTAGCAGCTAGATGTACTCAAAGTAAAAGCACAAGTGGTCAGTATGCAGAATGACCCAGGCCAGAATAATATGTATCATATAACTGGATTATAATTGTTCATACATTCATGGGCAATCATAATCTTAATGTTGCAAGTGGAACTACTTGTAATTACTTTATATACTGTTGGGTATCTTAATCTATTATTATTCATCCAAATTTATTTGTTGATAATATTTTGTATTAATTATGTGAATATGCAAAGTAACTAGTAACAAAAACTGTAAATGTAATGAAGTAAAAAAAGTACAACATGTCCAGTATCTCAATACTTGAACTTAAGTACAGCTTAAGTACAGTAGTTGAATAAGTGCACTTATTACATCACTGCATTATAAAGATAATGTCAGAACCCCCCCCAAAAACGTTACTATATATATATATATATATTTACATATATATATATATATATATTACATTATACTTTTACTGGTCCAGCTGCTGATGGGAACAGCAGTGACGTGCCAGTGACGTTGCAGCACCCTCCTCCCTCAGCTTCACTGAGTAGCTCAGTATTTTTTATTTTTTCATCTGCGGACAGTCAGGCTGGAAGTTTCCTGTGGGTTTCTGGAGGAAATACAGCCGGTAAGTTGTATTTTAAAGTACCATATGTAAGCTAGATAAGCATATTCAGCTGACAGTCGGTTTTAAAGTGCCTTTAAATGTCACGCATCATCAGTGAAATTAAGACGTAATTTCAGATTAATTATGTGATATTTGAAACCCCCCAATGTTAGGTTTAATAATCGCTACAGTTTAATACTGTGAGACGGCAGATGATTTTTGAACATAATTTAAATGTAACTTTATTTCAGACACAGTGAAAGAAAATGCTATAGGAGGACAGACCATAGAGACACTATCGCCGTTCACAAGTACACAGTGATTAAAACACAAGCCGACATTTGTTCCCATGTTTCCAAAACACTGCCCAATGATAATGCCGTTTTAATTATGCTACTTAAATCTCCATGTTATATTGCAGCAAGTGGTTATAGCGCCGGGGTAGCATATAAATAGGATTATTTATTATTTAGGCTGTTTTAATTCATGTGTAGTGGCTGAGATCTGAAGCGCGGTTTGAGTAGGAATCGTTAATCACATGTATGCAGACAACATTAATGTAATTTGTACTGTAAACACATTTGTCTATGGCTTTACATATTTACACTGTGCATTGATTGTGATTAAGCATGTCCAAGAAGAGCATTCATGATGTTTTACATGATGGCAATGGTGGAATGGACATTTACTCAAGTAGCCTACTGTAGCACATTATAAGAAACTTGAAACTTTGACTCCACTATACTTTTTACTCCACTATTTAACTATAGCTACTTGTCAGATTTTACATAAAAACGTGTGTAGTTTATAGACTGTTTATAGAATGATGCAGTGTTATTGATTAAACTACCCAACAGTACAAAGTACTTAATAGCAGTAGCCTCCACCAACTATAACATCAAAACACTGGTGACAGAAATCCAATGATATAGTATATAACAATAAGAGGACATTATGCTGCTTAATTTGCCTTTTTTATACTAAAGTACTATATTAAATTCAGGACTAGCATTGATATATTGCTACTTTTACTTACTTAAAGTATCCTAATACTCCCACCCCCACTGCATGAGGAAGAAAAAGTGTTTTATGAAGTTTTATAAACACAAAAGATAGCGGAGAATTTCCAGTTAAACCAGAAAGAATGATTCATCTTCAGGCAGTAATTCTTTACTACAGTAAACATGTGTTAATCATGAGCCTCTGGTCTGTCGTGACCTTTTTTCAACCGTATTAAACAATGTTGTAAAGACGTCAGGCATTTTATGAGATGCCCAGTTCAGCAAGGACCTCATAAAGATGTTACTGTCATGTAGTGACTCAGTAAACCCCGGTGGAGATGGGAAGCAGACTGCGTATTTGTGTGTATGGTGGGAGGCTGAACTTGAGTTAACCAAAAAAAAAAAAGTTATCATACGCTGTACTCTGGTGTTTCAATCAACAGGAAAGTGTTAGACAGTTAAAGACATGAGAATTCAGAAACTCTTACTGTAATTTATCTGGTGCAGTCACCGGAAAAAACATAAGCAGTTGCATAACAGAAGTTAAGCCCCTGCCATATGTGTCTGGTCGATAGAACTGAGCTGCTGGATATCGGCTGAACTTCAAAGGCAACCCTGGTGGCCTAAAACTTGGTAGGGTATCCTTTTGACACGCATGACCAACATGGAGCAATTATTCTTCATCTAAAGAATCAAATAGCTCACATTAGACATTTTGTTTACTATCTATAGCAGCCGAGATCACTAATATATTGATTGTTTAAATATTTATATATTATAATTAGGCTTTGTTTGTTGGGTCTAACCAAGCAAATTCTCTCAGCTGCCAGTGCTGTTTACTACAGTGTGTGATGCATTCAAGTTTAAATGAACAACTGCGGACGCCTCAGGCTATTTAAACCCTTTATGTTTTTCTCTCTGGTCCATCAGTAATCCTGCCGTCCTTCGTATTCTCCTACAACACCGACTTTCTATATTTTAAACGTGTATTTCTGCACATTTAAATGGCTTCTGTTAAAAATGATAGACAAACGGAGCTTACTACTTTTCTATAGACACAGAATGAGTGAGACAAAAAGCACTGAAGGCACACTGAGGTCTAATAAATGTGTTCCCCAAACATTCACCAAACCGCAATACAAGCAATTGTTAAAAAGGACACATATTATGTTATATTATCCATGAAAAATACATCAGATGCACTGTGGGTTTTAGATAAAGATGACATTCCCTGTAATATTTACAATGTTTTGGGTCATCCATGGGTCATAAATATGTCTCTGACAGCACGTAAAGGCAGCACAGCACTGCCAGCTGACAGAAGGTGAGAAGTAATTAGTTTAACTAAATATTACCTATAGCAGTTTTACTCTTGGAAAAAACTTGCTTTTTTTTTTTTTTCATTAACTTAAGTCAAGCAGGTGTACACAACTCAACTTAACCTTTGAACCTATCATGACTGATTTATAGCACTGGACACAGCAGATAAACCCAACTTATTTCTGGTATGAAAAGGTCACAAGCAGGGTCACGAGTCAAACAGCATGTTAAATGCAATTCTTAGTTTTGACTTGACACTTTAGTTCAGATGGCTTTCCCACCACGATGCCTTCAATTTCAGTAAAGAACATCTTGTTGTACAGCAACAGTAATGTCTGCAAAATACTGTGTCCTGCAGTATATCACTAATAATATCACAGTGACTGTGAAGCTGCACAGTTCAGCTCCACTTACTAATTTTTTCATTCACAATCTGCAAACTTTATTCCCCGTTGTCAGGGGAGACAGAAAGATTTAAAACCTGCTCTCCTTCAGATTCTTTCAGCCCTGCGTGGCCTTTTAACTGAGGACCTGAAGGAGCTGGTCGGTGCTGATTGAACCCAGAGTGATATAAACCGTCTCCATCCCTCTCCAGTTGTAACAGGGAGCCATTGTCCCTAATCCCCTCACTCCTGCCTCTCAGACTCAAACCAAATTTTACTCCAGGCAAGACCTGGCATCTGTCAGACAGCTCAAAGTTCGAGGGCTAATCTCAAGTTTTCCTTTCAGCGGACACGGCATATCATTATGAGCTATACAGTAGCACTAGTGCTATGAGGAGCGTAATGACTGCAACCCTAGGGATTAAAAGACTTCTCTGGATCGTTTTAAATTATACTCTATCATGCAATTAGGCCATGTCTGAGCTTCTGTAGTGCAAACTAGGTTGAATAAATTTGAGCTAATGGTGTTAGCCAAGCTAACGTTAAGCAAAGCTTAGTATTTGAAAAGTATTTGTACAAACTTTGTGCCACAGGTGCTGGGTTGCTTTTAAATAGTATTTAGTGTGTATATTTATTTGTGCCTAATTCATATTTTTTCACTTTAAACTATATAATCCACAGCCTTTGATACAGAGTACGCCATGTACAGTATAGCACGGTGTGGTTATTCTGTCTGCAGCAAAGATGTGGCTTACTATTTATTGGGGCATGCGTAATGCAAAGAAAACAAGCATTTACAACCACACAGCCTGCACAATGCCTGGGGATAACACGTAAAATAGAGTCAGAGGCTTCTGAACTCATCGCTGAACTCAAACAAATCTACTGATCTCAACGCTGGGACAAAACCAGGTCATCTGGTATTGAATTAATTGATTGACGTCTCAGTGAATCTAAGAAGAGCATTTGTTAGAGAGTGTTCTGCCTTGACTGTAACTGAATACTTATAAAACACGTACCAAAGCCCATAGAAAAATTCTTGCAGACAAATGCTGTTTTAAATCTTTAAATCACTCAGGTATCCTCCCTCAATGTTGAAAGCCGTTGTAAATTATTCTAATATAGTGGCAAACAGGAAATGGCCCCTATTTGATCTGTGTTGAAATAATACGTCACAGTATCCTAATGTGCTGTTTGAAGTAATAAGCTGTCAGAGAGTCTGAATGTAGTTCAGAGCTTTTAGGCTAAGGGGAGTTCATGTTGGGGAGTTTTTCTCTACATTATATGTTCGTCACTGACTTGTTAAATCCTCCTTTGGAGTCTGGAATGAAAACATTGTTTTTCGGCTGATGCCCATAGTTGCACCTGATTTAGAGATGTTTCTAAGGATTAACATGGCAGCTTAGAGGATATATCTCGACTTCCTCAACAAAGTCAGTCTCACAATAAGGAATGTGTGTCCTCAATAGGCTTTCTTTATACCCACTGTAGCCTCTTGTATCTATTACCTCAGGCTGTAGTTTCAGAGGTTTAACAGCGTTTCACTTTTTAGCTAACTATTGGATGGATTGCCATGACATTTTGTTCATACGTCTTTGGTGAATCTTCATTTGTCCAATATTTGGTTTATGATTAAAACTAATGATAGCAGCTGTACTTTGTGTTTAGAGCTAATTAGCAAATGAAAGCATGCTAACTCGCTAAACTAAGATGGTGAAATGGTCAACGTCAGCCTATCAGCATGTCAGTATTGTTATTGTGAACATGTTGGCATGCTGACAAAGGTGAGAGGCCTGCCTGTTTTTATTATTTTTAACTTTTAAAACTTTTTTGATATTTCCCTGTCGCTATTTTCTCGCATATAGCAATAGACCCTTAGTCTTATTATTAATTCCCAATAAATAGAAAGGATACGTTTATATATACGTTTAAGAATATACTCATGTGCAGTCACCATTTTCTTATTGTTTAATAGATGGTCTTATAACAAAATATATTGGAAGCACTGTAGGGGAACAATACTCCTGTTCCTGCATAGTACTGCCAATTTCTCAAGTGATCATCACTAATGTAGGAACTGTTAGTTTGATCAAATCAATACAACACAGCACCGTCTTTAAAAGGCCCAAATAAGGACATTGTGGATGTAATTTACAAGTAACATTAATAGGCTTTTTTCAAAGGGACATTTCTGAGATTTACATTTCTGTTAGAGATGCATTAACACTTGCTGCATATACCTACAACATGGCTCCACAATCCTGTTAAGTCCCGTATCTAAAGGTCTAACACTGGGCACTTTATTAATGGGGCAGTGACTCTATTTAGCCAAGGAACTGATTTGGAAATAAAGGTCTAGAGGGGGACATTTCCTCCTTGAGCAGACCTGCTGTTGCGAAGGGGTCAAAGATAAAGACAATACAAATGCTGACTTGGCTTTACCAATGAATGACCCAGTGCATGACATAAAAAAAACATGGCTTAATACCCAGAGGGCAAAAGGGGGCTTTCTTATTGAAACATAACTCATGTCTATGTCAGAAGTGTTAACAATCATGTTAGATGTCTTCCAGTCCTTTGTCCTGCATTTATTCATATCCAGGGATGGATGCTGACTGTTAAAGCTTAGCGTAGACTGGTAGGGTTCCTTTTGACGTTTAAATAATGAAGCAAGCTCACAGCATGAGCAGCACACACAGCTCATCAATTTTATAGACTCATTCCTTCTATGATAAGGACTTTAGCTTTTCTTTTCTTTCAAGAAGACATGTGTTTTAATTTTCTGAACTCACTGCAACTACACAGTAATTACATAGTACATATTCTTAATTATTTAAGTAAGTTATTTTCATTTAACATGTATTTTACGGCACAGAAAAAGAAGGCTATGAGAAAGATCTAGAGCTGCATTTCTCCAGTTCTTGTCACAGATGCTGAAAGAGACACGTACACAATTCGATGAAACTTATCACTGCAGAATTCATTCTTTTATATTCTGCAATTTGGATTATCACTGGATTTATTTGACACCATCTCTGTGCTGTATTTCAGCTGCTGATGGTCCGTTCTCTCCCACAGTGTTTGCCTGCCCAAGACGAAACGTGCATGAAGGTACTCTGGGCCGATGATGGAAGCCTGGCCAACAGTGGCCTGGGTCCTGATAATGACCAACATTGCTGATTGGCAGAAAACTGTCCAGTCACGGGACTTCACCTTGACAGACATCATCCTGCTGCATCCCTCAAGTAGGGGCAAGAATTACTATTTGCATAATGTGTGTTTTGAGTATAAAAACACTAACAGTATTCCCAGATGCCTTTGTTTTAGATACGCTACCCATTGCTGGTACCACCTCACCTCAATTCGACTGGCTTTTGGTGCCCTGTCCTCTGTTGCAGACATAGTATTTCCATGCAATTTAGCGACACCGCACAAAATTGCCGTGACGTAATCTTCAACACGACACGCACTTTAATAATAAAGGACAGAGTATTATCACAGTTACTATCTCCCAATCTCTGGCTAAACTATTTAAAAATGGTGGGTTTGTCCAGCTTGCTTGGAACCTCGACGGAAGTGATACCAAAAAAACTACCAGATACCTGGTACCAGATGGAAAACCACAAAAGGCGAGCAGAGTAGAGGCAAGTTGAGCTGGTACCATCCGGTGGAAAAGAAATTGTAGTGGCGTAGCTCTATGGACAGCTCTATGCCGGTCCAACATTTTTTTCTATTGGATGATTTTCCATGAAATTTGGTACACACATTAAAGTCCACCTTAGGGTAGCAAACGAATCAAAATAGGAAAGCTGGAGAAAATAACCATCCATCCATCATCAACCGCTTATCCTGCATGTGTTTGGATGGTGGGAGGAAGCCGGAGCACCGGAACACATGCAAACTCCACACAGACAGGGTTTGAACCCACAACCTTCTTGCTGTGAGGCAAGGTGTTGACTCATGAAACATTTGTTCAAATCTGCCTCCAACAGTTATCACGAGACAAAAGATTTGAGAGCTTCAAAAGTGATCGAGATGTGTGTGGGTGTGTGTCTGTCTTGTGAGTAAGAGGCTTTGTCCTGTGATTGAAAAGTGGCTGACCCCGAGACCCACAGCTGTCCCAGCTGAAACACAGCCTAATTCCCAGTACAGATAAGATTCTTGGCAATGGGAAGGCTATGAATCACTGTGTCAGAGCAGTTTAGTAAACAGATGATTATTCAGAGATACTGTCTGGAAAACAAATCTTTTATGTTAGAACTAGAACAACATTTTTTTTTACTCCAAAAAGCAACAAAGACAGCCCTAGTGGGCTGCAGATTTATTGCTTTTCTTGCTGAGTCTGCACTCACATTAATAAAGAGCAAACAAAACAAGTGTGATTCAGCAATCACACTAATAAAACATGCCACCATGTTAATATACCAGCTACTTCACAGCCACAAGCTAGTATGTTACAGTTTTCATTTTGTGTTTGTTGGAATTTAATCTAATTAATTCAATCCTTATTATTTTTCTGTCTTTATCTTATCATGCAATAACTTTTAAGCTGTCCACAACTTTTAGGACACATTTACGAGGAGCAGATTCCCGTGAGCTCAGGTTTTGTGGCAAACTAATTTGCTCAAATGTTCAATAAACATATAACAAATATTATAAAGACAATAATCAAACCCTGAATGTCAGTATCAGACATTGTACTGTCTGTCTGTCCTCCACAGCCACACCACATCCTGGTGCCTTCAAGTGCTTCACGTGTGAAGACGCTGCAGATAACTATGAGTGCAATCGCTGGGCAGCGGATGTTTACTGTCCAAAAGGTACATAAGCCTTTTCTCATTTGCTTCTATGTGCGCTGCTAATGTGAACTTTACTTCATTTGATTATTTTGACCTTCTGTTGATGTTATAGTTCCAGGCAATTATAACTGAATGTGAAAAGCAGCATACAAGCATGGGAAAACCTCTTCTCTACACATATAAAGGAAATAAAATAGTGAGAGTTTAATGAGCAAGCTTTTCCTTAACTCCTGATTGTGTTGTTTAAAGGGCTGTAAACATGAATGCTAGTTAAATTATTGATGAAATGTGGAGAAACCCAATATTATGCCCAACATACAGTCACATTAAACACATTGGGTGCTGTTTTCAGTCTCATCACAATAATCCAGACATTACGGTGTGCCATGTCTTCCAGATGCGAGATACTGTTACACACGCCACATGATGGATAACCATGGAAACAGTGTGTCTGTGACCAAGCGCTGTGTGACTCTGAAGGACTGTCTGTTTACTGGCTGTGCTGATGTCACTGATAACGCCTTTCAGGTGTGTGGAGCCTTTATATTAAACTGCGTGTATGTCCACAACCTGAACATCCTCGTGTTATCAAAGATGTATTTAAAAATCATTTTATGCAATCTG
The DNA here is from genome assembly GCF_021292245.1 of Micropterus dolomieu. NCBI lineage: Eukaryota > Metazoa > Chordata > Actinopteri > Centrarchiformes > Centrarchidae > Micropterus > Micropterus dolomieu. The sequence goes on from NC_060150.1 coordinate 7,041,910, forward strand.
GGCCTATTCTTAACATTAAAATCTCACCCGTCAGGTGTGCTCGTCCTGCTGCGAGGGCAACATCTGTAACGTGTTGGTGCCAAGAAATGAGAGCAGCGCCATTTTCTCCTCGACTTCTCCTCTGGTCGGCTCGAGCAGAAGGCTTCTTCCTGCAATGCTGAGCTACATCATCATCATCATAATCTGCATCTTCACAGCTGGGCATGTTTGAGAGGGAAACTCTGCATGAAAACAAAACACATAAACAACAACTTGATAAAGAACACAAGGACAGAAATTAGTTAACAGTGACGACCAATGATACAGATAAATTTCTTAACTAATGCTGTGGTATTGTTTAACACAGCTGGTACATGTAGCATATCAGATCTGGAATTTGTGTTTACGGTATCCTGCTCAGATTAATTAAAGTAACTCCATAAGGATGTTTCAGAAACTGTCCAAAACGTCGAGTCACAGAGAAATGCAATTTAACTTTGAGCAAACGGTAAACGCGTGTCAAAGCCTGTTACTATGGCACCAAACTCCACTTACATTTTTTTCCTTTCGGACAATATTTACATTTTGTTTAAACTTTATTAGGTAATTTATTTATACTAAGTATCAGTACTAATATTCGTTTGTTATTGTTTAACCATGTGTGTATTTTAGGAGGTTTTGTCAATATGAAATTGCTTGTGAAACAGATTGTTTTTGTATGTAATAAATATATGTATGTACTATTATTAGACTGATTACATGGCTTTGTTGCGCTCATGTCTTTGGTAGGGGCAGGGCCAGAGGGATGGCATGGGGTGGCACAGATTCATCACTACAAAAAGTGAGCTCAACTGAAAGCCATGGTATAGTTCACACACTGGTCAGAAGGGGTTAGGTAGCTGGCTTATTCGTATGATGGATTGTTTGTGCTCTTTATAAAGTGACGGTTAACATTTTAGAGTCACAAAACAACCACAAAGAGATGCAAAAAGACCACAAAGAGGTGCAAAACAACTACAAAACAACCACAGACACTTATAACAACCAAAAACAGATGCACTCCAACCACAAAGAGACGCACAATGGTCAAAAATAGATGCACAGTGGTCACAATGAGATGCAAAATGCATTTGTAGTTGTTTATATCAATTTAAGTCTGTGGGTCTTGCTTCTATGTAGGACGGGTGAGAGGGTCTTTTGCATGTTGGTGCCCGGGGGCTCCATTGTCTGTCTATGGCTGTAGGCTATACATAGGGCCTAATCACTGAATATTATTTTAGGAGATTCAAAGTTATTTGTTAGGCTTTCATTTGGCTTATTGTAGTTTAACAAGGGCTTTAAGTTTTTATATTATAAAATAATTTATTATTTCAAACTCTTCTTTTCTTTTTACTGTACATGTGTATGTATTTATGAATTTTAACTTGAGAAAGTCTGCTTTCTGTATGTGTTTGTTTTTTACGGTGCCAAATAGGTTTATTATTCAGCACATACATAGGACTTGATGAGCATGTGAGTACTGAAGTGTAGGTGTGTGTGTTCTGTGTATAATGTTACACAGCTTTAATCGTGATGTTCTGGTTCATTTTGATGAATTCTGTTCCAGAGTCACACTCATGTCTACATAAAGTGAACAGATGTACCCAGACTGAACGATTGCTTGAAATGGATAACGAGGTAAGAAAGTCTGTTATGTTGGATCAGCTGTTGGGAATATGATCCACGATAAGTTACTATAGTTAGTGTGTGAGAAAAATCACAATGTTTGCTGCACACTAATATCTGACCATTAATTGTTTGCTTTTCAAAAGGCACCATTTGACAACACTATCAAGTCACAGATTTCCATCTGGTCTGTCTTGTTGCAGACAATTTACAGATTTAATTAGGAGCTGGTTTGTGAATCATTGAATATGTAGGGACAGGACCATACCACTGAAAAGTGTTGGTGTGTAAAATATGCCTTGTTGTTAAAACATGATTGTTTTTCTTTCTATATTTCATCAGATGAACTGGGGAGACAGAGGTGCAGCGATTTGGAAGTGCCTCTGTTCACATCAGAGATATTTGAACCAGTGGTTGCTTTGTTTCTTAGTGATGTCACAAATGAGTAAGTCACAAGTTAAAAGTCATTAAACAACCCAGCAACAGACTGACAGCTATTCTGAGTGTATAGCCTACTGTATATATAGATATATATACTATCTATATATACAGTTTATACAGCGATTCTGAAAACCTGAGTATAAAAAACAAGCTGTCTGCCAATCCGCTTCATGAATATCCTCCTCCATATCAATTCTCCATGCCTCTAGTTTTTGGAGGATGAATCTTTTAAACATCAAATAAAAGATAATTGACCTGCCATTTATGTGGTTGAGAGTTAGTTCCCCCCTTTTAGACAACAGAGGTACAGACAGCAGATGCAATGTCAGATTTTCTGCACAGTTGAATGTATGATGAATTTTTTCTGCACCCACATCTTAGATACACCATCACATTGATACCTCATATAGGGGAGTGCTGTGAAAATGCAGGTGTGGCTCCAACATGGAGATGTGCAGAGTAGCAAACTGAGATGGTGTTTAAGACAAGGATTCTGCATGGATTTGACTATTTTTTCTTAACTAAGCTTTGGAGGAAGCACTGATGTTGACATCTGCTCTACTGTCACTCTGTCAATCTTTTGTCTTTGTTCAAGAACATCATTGCTGACTTGGTGTTGTATATTTTATACCCTGAGAAATTTTTGTTGATTGAACTCATTAAATCTGGAATACTATCCTACAGATTGGTTTTTAAAAAGTATGACGTTGTTGTGTGTGTAGGACAGAGAGGACCCAAAAGCAACGCTCAGGTGAAGTAGGTTTTATTGAGGAAAAACGGGGTAGAGGAAGTGGAGGTGAGGGAGAGGTGGATGCCGGGGGAACATGGGCACGGGGGACCGAGGAGCAAGTAGGGTAGAGGGGGCTGAGGCAAGGGAGCCGAGGAGCACCGGGGGCCGAGGAGCAGGTGGGACCTAGGAGGCTGGGACGAGGGAACTGGGAGGCACAGGGGGCCGAGGAAGAGAGGAGGCACGGGAGGACTGTGATCTGGGGGTTGGTGGAGGAGTGTGGTGGCAGGCTGAGGTGATTAAAAATACTACTTTTCCACCAGATCCTGATATAAATCATCAGCTACCAGGGTTGATTTATGTGTTTTGGTACAATAAAGGGTTAAAATAAAAAGCTTGATAATTCAAAATGTTTGAATCCCAGAGCAGACCAGTTGACTAAAGCGTGACTGTCTCTCTTCTTTATGAACAGGATTGAAACACCACAGATGAATTGTAATTATCACAGTGTGACAGAGGAAGATATACAAGCCAGCCTGGGGAATTCTTTTCACAGCTGTTTTGGTGAGGCGCTAGGAGTTGTACAGCAGAAGTCCCCAGACTCTGAAAAGCTACTGGAGTTGTTCAGAGCAGAGGTGAAGAAGACTGTTGGAAACGCCCACACCCCCATCTATCAGTGGATAGAAAAAGTCTACACACCCCTGTTTAAATGCCAGGTTCTTATGATGTAAAATAATGAGACAAAGATAAATCATGTCAGAACATTTTCCACCTTTAATGTGACCTATAATGTGAACAATTCAATAGAAAAACAAACTGAAATCTTCGAGGGGGAAAAATAAAAAATAAAAAACCTGACAATAACCTGGTTGCATAAGTGTGCACACCCTCTTATAACTGGGGATGTGGCTTCAGAACAAACTCACATTCACATTCAAACTCAGGTTAACTAGAAGTCATTACACAGCTGCCATCATTTAAAGTGACTCTGATTAATCACAAATAAAGTTCAGCTGTTCTAGTAGGATTTTCCTGATATTTTCTTAGTTGCATCTAGCCATGGTCTGCAGAGAGCTTTCAAAGCATCAGAGATCTCACTGTTGAAAGACATAAGTCAGGAGACGGGTACAAAATAATTTCCAAAGCATTAGATATACCCTGGAACACAGTCATCATTAAGTGGAGAAAATATAGCACAACTGTGACCTTACCAAGAACCGGACGTCCCTCCAAAATTTATGAAAAGACGAAAAGAAAACTGGTCAGGGAGGCGTCCAAGAGGCCTACAGCAACATTAAAGGAACTGCAGGAATTTCCCTTAAAAAGTGTGGTACATGTGACAACTATCTCCCATATTCTTCATATGAATGGGCTGTGGGGCAGGGTGGCAAGACGGAAGCCTTTTCTTACAAAGAAAAACATCCAAGCACGGCTGAAGTTTGCAAAAACAAACATCAAGTCCCTCAAAAGCATGTGGGAAAATGTGTTATGGTCTGATGAAACCATGGTAGAACTTCTTGGCCATAATTCCAAAAGGTATGTTTGGCCCAAAAACAACACTACACATCACCCAAGGAACAACATACCCACAGTGAAGCATGGTGGTGGCAGCATCATGCTTTGGGGTTGGTTTTCTTCAGCTGGAACCGGGGCCTTAGTCAGGGTGGAGGGAATTATGAACAGTTCCAAATACCAGGCAGTTTTGGCACAAAACCTTCAGGCGTCGGTTAGAAAGCTGAAGATGAAGAGGAAGATCACCATTCAGCACGACAACGACCCAAAGCGCACATCCAAATCCTCAAAAGCATGGCTTCACCAGAAGAAGATTAATGTTTCGGAATGGCCCGGCCAGAGCCCAGACCTGAATCCAACTGAACATCTGTGGGGTGATCTGAAGAGGGCTGTGCACAGGCGATGTCCTCGCGATTTGGAGCGCTTTTGCAAAGAAGAGTAGGCAAATATTGCCACGTCAAGATGCGCCATGCTGATAGACTCCTACCCAAAAAGACGGACTGCTGTAATGAAATCAAAAGGTGCTTCAACAAAGTATAAGTCTAAGGGTGTGCACACTTACGCAACCAGGTTATTGTAAGGTTTTTATTTTTCATTTTTCCCCCTCGAAGTTTTAAGTTTTTCTATTGAATTGTTCACATTATAGGTCACATTAAAGGTGTCTCATTATTTTACATCATAAGAACCTGGCATTTTAACAGGGGTGTGTAGACCTTTTCTATCCACTCTGTCAACTTTGCCACAAGTTTGGATGTGCAAGGCTGCTGCAGGCTGCCATGGCGTCCAGTGATATGGTTTTTGAGAAAGCTGTTGCCAGGACTGTAAAAGCACACCTGCAGAAGTCTTCAGGAAAAACCAGCAGCTTTGTAAAGAAAGTGAGGACATTATTCAACAGAAAAACAAGGAGAGTTACTCCAGCCTGTGAGATCAACACATCTCACAGTAAAGTCATCAACTTGGAGAATGGATCAACGCCACAGAGGAAACAGGAGCACCCCGCCATCATGAAGATGTTATCTTACGCAGTCCGGATGCTGAGCAAGCTGTTCACATCCTTCATCAGCAATGGATCACAGGATTACTAGAACACAAGTAAGCAAGCAAGCAAGCAAGTATCCCACATCCAGTTTTTTCTGTATCAATTTGTATTCATCTTAAAAAAGGAAAATCACATGACATTTTTTCAAGATAAATACACACTGAGGGTCTGCTATGCCCTAAAATGACCTCTGTACTGATGTGGTCAAAACAACATGTTCTTTTTAAGAGTGAGGGCAACATGGTGGCTTAGTGTGGCCTCACACGAAGAACGCTGATGGTTTGCTTTGGGCCCTCTGACCTTTCTGAGTCGAGTTCTGTGCATGTTCTCCCCGTGTTGACGTGGGTTTCCCCCCCACATACCAAAGGCATGCAGCTCAATTGGAAATCACCAACACATCTGCATTTGATTCTTCACGTGGACTTCCAAAAAACTGGCTAAATATTAAAACTCAACTTTTGTCATAGTTTATTATCAGGGGTAGAATGAGTCAAGAATACTTTGGGGGAAAACATTTGTCAAGTTGAAGGTATAGGAATAAACCTGTCAGCACTAAAACCAGTTAACCACAAGATGACAGCAAAGAACCAGTACTGTTTCTGCACACCAGTCTCTCTCACACACACGTGTAGGACGCAGACCAGTCACTGGTTTTGTGATTGTTTATGAAATAAAACACTCAATGAGACCAATGTCTTGCTGGATGTTTTAACAGAAAGGAACACTGCACCCTCTAGAGTACGTGGAGTAGCTTTGACTCAATGTACACACCCCCCGATGCAGATATTCAGTGTTTTTAGTTTTGGGCTCACAGATTATATAAAATACTGTACAGTACTGTAAAACACTGACCGCTAAAATAAAAATGTCAAATGAGGCAGTATATCCTGTTAAAATGTGTCTCCAAGCAGCAAATTAGTTTCAGGCTCTTAATCAAGACAAATCAAATGTTCCTAGCTGCATAAAACGGTCCAATCAAACCAGTGAGCATCAAGTCATTTTTGTTATCAAATCTCAAGAGGTGAGAGAATGGAGATAAATTATTTTTGCATACAATGAATTAGATTTAGTCGCAGTAGGTTTAGGCGCAGTGGTTTGTACTGTTGCCTCACAGCAAGAAGGTTGGGGGTTCAAACCCCCGTTGCCCCAGCCTTTGTGTGGAATTTGCATGTTCTTCCCGTGTCCGTGTGGGTTCTCTCCGCTTCCTCCCACCATCCGAAGACATGCAGGCTAGGTTAATTCTCTTAGGTGTTGTCTATGTGCGGCCCTGCGATGGACTAGCGACCTGTCCAGGGTGTACCCCGCCTTTCGCCCGATGTCAGCTGGGATTGGCTCCGGCCCCCCGCGACCCTGTACGCAGGGTAAGCGGTTGACAATGGATTGTTGGACATTTGGGTGAACAGCCTCCATACTTGCTAATATTGGTGCCCATCACAATGCCAGAAAGAAGATAAAAACGGAAGACGTTTTGAACACAGAATTGACGACAGTTTAGATCAGGCGTTTGGTAAATTCAAAATCAGCCCATCCCATTTTAATATCATATTAAACTCCATTTGTCTATTAACCATTGGTCAGAATCTTTTAGTTGAGCTTTTTTGCTCAAAGTATCTTAAACTACATTTAGACTGATTCTTGTTTTAATATACAAACGGTGATTTTGTTGTATATTTTATCATGTCTAGGCAACTATGAAAATTTTAATAGTCCCGTTATATTGTCAAGATTTCAATCTAGCGAACTCCACAGGGATTATCCAGGGCTGGTGGTAACTATGGGATATATTTCTGTGAAGAAGCACATTCACAGCTACAGGAAATACAGCACCATTTCCGCCTGATTATAGGTCTCTTTATTTGTTCAGCAGTTCTGACTGTCACAGCTCTGGTGCTTCAACAGAAAAAGTGTCCATATATCTTTAGATTCTGTGCAACAGATCAGAGACAAATAATACTGTACATGTTTGTATGAAAGGTCATTGACCTGATATCATTCAGCTAGAATCTTGAGGTGTTGCTGCAATCGACATCTTTTCACCTGAGCTAAGACCGTATGAGGGGTTCTCATAACATAAAAGACAGATGATGTCGTCTCCAAAGTATTAACTTTGTCTACAAGTTTTTTAAACTGCTGATTTATCTGTAATGTGGTCAGAACCCACTGAGTGTGTTTCTCCCTGGATGTAGTGCAGGATAGGATGGGTTGACATGAGACCTCTCGTTAGTCAGGCACAGCATCGAGGTCTACATTAGAGTCTCAGCCAACTCCTTGTTACACTAAGACAAACTTTCAATGATACAATCAAGTACCAACAATACCATATATATTAAGCTTCAAGCTTCTTCAAACCATAAATAGAGGCCCTGTGTTTGGATTTAGTTCTGTGGAATATAAAAAAAGCCTATTCCTCATCATCCAGTACATTTGAAAGTCCTTGTAGTCTTGCGATTGCAGCGCTGTGAGTAGGTGCATTGGTGAATACAGCTCCCACAAACAAAGGCGTTCCTCTCAGGATGTGGCGAATAACTGTGCAGGAGCCTGACGCCTCGATGTGAAAGCCCAGGTGTCTCAACTCCTCCTCTGTTTGCAGTGTGTTTGGACTTGGAGATGCAAAGAACTGTTGGGGAACATAGCCACTTTACTGAACACATATACTCATATTTTATTCGTACACTTATTTATCTTGCAAGCCTTTTCCACAACAGAAGGTTAGCAACCTTTACCTTAAGGTTTAGCCAGTGTCACAGGTTCTACTTTTGTTCACTGTTCATGTATTTCTAGTACAAGAAATGATAGTAACTCACAGCTGCTCCTGTTGTTGGGTCAATGAAGTCCGCCCAGTAGCCTGCAGTCCACAGAGCGAAGCACATTTCCTTTGCCCCGCTAACAAACTGCGATGAGGAGAAAACGCAGTCAGCGGCTGTTTCAACATCACTTCACACCTACAAACTTATAACAACAAGCTAAAATATCATGGCACTCACTCTGTGAAGCAGCTGCTCTCTGTCCGGCTGCACTGCCTCCTCACACAGACTGCTCCTCTGTGAGACAGTCACAACTGTGATGGACGTGGTGGGCGCTAAGGGGAACAACAGCTCGAGATCTGACACACACACACACACACACACACACACACACACACACACAGACAGTTTTGTTACTAAAGCGGTTATGATGAGTCACTGCATAGGATGATTTTGGTAAAGTGAGTTGATGAAAAATAACCGTCCCTTACCCTTCCTTAAAAGCTCAGGGCAGGAATTGATGGAGAAGTCTGTGCCAGTCTGATTAAAGTACTGCTCAGCTTTGTGGACCCTCGTGGATATTGGACCCAGTTTTTCCTGATGAACACACACACACACATTAACAAAGCAGCTTTGAGGCCTGGAAATAATTTATTCCAACCGATATGAATTTGTATGAAAATCATACCTGAGATGAAACTTTTGATATATGCAGTGTACAAAGCTGTGTTTGAGAATGTTTTTAATAGTTGTTTGTAGCAGGTGTCTCGATTGATAATTTGACAACTGTCGTTTACTTTAAAAAATTTAATGGCTCTTAATTATCACCAAGTTTATGTCTAAACTTTTAATTTATTTTTACCTACTTTTTTTCTATTTGTAGTGATCTTTTTGTTCATCTGTGCTCCATGTGCCTTGAGTACGCTAAACTGTCATTTATTATTTGATGTGACATTATATCTGACATCTGAAGTCACATTTATCATAATAGAAAGCCTAACTCTTGTGACAGTTTAACTGGGAATTTGGATTTGGAGGGATAGATAGTTTTCCTCTTTCTCCTTGTGGTTTTTCCTCTCAATTCGCAGTTTGACACAATTAGAAATTGTTAGGATATCAATTACGTAGTATTGTCATAACAATAGAATTGTCATTCTTATTCTTAATCATGTATAATGAATGTTTATGTGAACAACAAAGTGTTGAGGCTATGTATGGCCCCAATATGAAAACTAAAATAACTATTTAAAAGATCAAAATCTCAGTGTTGTAGGAGCCATATCTTAAAGTTTTGTAAGTTTTTAACTTTAAGAAATTGGGAAATCTGGGGATCTCTGGGTTGCTGAATGCTTTAGATTAGAGCATTTTAAGCCCCTCCAAATTCACAAATTCAGTGGTAGCTACAGCCCTGCCACAAGAAAACACTCAAAAACTTACATGGAACTCATTAACAAACTGGGCCAGTATGAACTGCTGTCTCTCTGCGCAGCTTGGGGCTGTCAGTACATCAGGTACCGTCCGGTGAACCGGAGTCTTCTTTTGGTCCGCCATGCCCTCCAGGTGGCAATCAAACCCGACGTTCCCCGGTAACTGAAAGCGCTGGTCCTGAGGTCCAAATGGTCCCATATTCTCATCAGGCCACACGGTCCTGGGGCCTGGAAGGGACAAGACAAAGATATTTGTGTATTACACAGTCTCTTGCGGTGTTTGACCCACCATCCCGTCTCTACATGTTGTTTTGGAAACACAATTCAACAGACTGGAGCAAGTGCGAAGAAACAACACACTAAATGCATTAGCTCCCTTCAGATTCAGATCACAGTCTGTTGTAAACTGTAGATTACAGTCACATTTACTTGACTCACCTGAGTCCGTGTGTGATACAGCTATGTAAGGCTCATCTGAGCTGGCAGCAGAGAAGGTTCTGGTCCTGCTGACACTGAGAGCAGCTAATGCTCGATGGCCAGCCGTCTGAGATAAGACCAACCTCCCTCGACTACACAGCACCTAAATAGGAACAAAAGCATCTGTTAACAGTTTGAAGGGAGCCTAATACAGCCAATTCATTTGCTACTGCCTGCTGGACAACTATTTCCCCTCAGGGATAATAAGGATTTCCTTAACTAATAGGTTACGGAAATTCTTTATTAACTATTTTCCCCTCAGGAAGAATTACTCCATGATCCACACAAACACTCACAGAAGCGGTAACAGTTAATAAGTAGGCTACTAAACACATGACATAACATAAATCCAGTGCAATAAATACTACAATGTCTTAATAAACATAAAAGGTCCAACTGTTAAGAACTAATGCATGCCATGTAAAATCACAGTGAGTTGTTTAAGAAACCAGTGGTATCAGGGACAAAAGAGGGCTTAAATCTATTGGTTCTGCATCTTGGGAAATTGTACATGCGACCGGACAGTAGCAGTAAGAATTCCCTGCACAAAGGTTGGCTCGGATCGGCCTGAATATTCTGGGCCTTGTCAAGAGCCCTGACCTTATAAAGGTGTACCACAGTGTACAATATACCTAGATACTTCTGTACGTGTCAGTCTTGTAAACATGTACATCATGTGTAACACAAGTAAACTTTTAGGAAAACATTTAGGAATTTTAGGGTTAAATTCGTAATTTGAGTGATTGAACAAAAATTAAGGAGTTGCTGCTTCACACAGCTCACCAAAAGTGATAATCATATCAGGGAAATGTAAAATAAAAAAGAGAAATGCTCTAAAAGACACATGCACTGGACCAAGCTAAAAACCACGACGTAGGCTACATATTAGAAAAGAAAATCCAAAGACATTTTGTATTATGTGTGTAATTTGAACAATAAGGAATATCCTGGAAAATTGAAAAAGATTTTTAAATGAAGTTTGGCGGATACCTCTCTTCATATAAGGGATGTAAGTAGCCGTACAGAGGTCAAACGTAACTACGGGGAAGTTGCTGTTATGTCACTTACACTGCTGCACATTGTGGTTCGTCTTCGTCTGCTTTTCACTTTTACCTGTTGGACATAAACAACAACTATTAGCGCAACAGAGGAGACCCCAAACTGTTTTTCTTTAACTGAAACAACAGCTATAAGTTAGCTAACTTTAGGTTTGCTAGCCAGAGTTAGCTAACATAGCTGACATGATGCAACGATATTTTTCACGAGGCAGCAACCGCAGCAAGGCAGCAGTAAACTTGTAACTGATCTATATCGACACAAAACGTGACAAGTTCAACACAAACAAAACAGCTAGCAGCTACCGCGTTGTTTGCTAGCCAAGACGGTCAGCTGATGTCTTGTTTTGACACTTTCCCCTGTTAGACACTCGCTGCACACGGTCTCATTTAACAACACCTCGCACTAAACAACTGACAACACGGGCAACAAACGTCTTAATATTGTTTATAAACACGTGTAAATGTAAGTCTGTTAATGGCATTACATAATAGAAAGTACACGCTGTTCTTACCTGACAACTTGCACGTCCACTAACCTACAGTATGGTTTCGCCAAACAGCGACGGGAAGTGACAAGGGACAAACGACTCATGCGCAGTTTGACGGTTACATCAGCAGACATTTTAGTGCATGTGATGTAAGTGATGATGGGGCTTCACAGGTTTGATCCCCAACTAACCACTACCTGAAAACTGGAAGAAAAAAAAAAATCAGCTGTACTTTATGTGGAGAATTTAACGAAACGATGTTTTGGTTGTTGTTATAAATTGTTTGTAGACTCAACAGATACACAGAAGATGTTTTTTTCCTGCCGTATATCCATGTTTATGAATAAAGCTCAACTTTTTTAAAAAGTGAGTGATAATGGGGATTTGAAAAGGGCTTCATCATTCATTCTCTGTGAAATTGTGTTAATTTGAGATGAAATGTTATACAGTTTATGTTGATTGCGTCTGTACTATTACCGCAGGTATGTAGTAAATATTCACAACTCTTAGCACAAAACTCAAAAAAAGTATTTTTTTTATGATCTGTTGTGTTTTTTTATGTACAGAAAGCGACTTAAAGTGGTGAATTATTACCACATACTTAGGGACAGGAAAAAACTGCAATACCATGTCTCACCACAAGATGGAAGCAAATTAACAGTTTACAACACCAGTACTGTCTGTTTTGCAAACCCGACCTTTAATTAATATGCTAGATGGTATTTCTTACTTATAACTTAGTATTTAAAGTTTTCAATATGTTGAACTCCCTACCATACTGTATCAATATCAATACACATCATCACCCAATGCTCTCAATGACTTATAATGTGAGCCCCTACCTTTAATGTTGAACATTACCTTGACTAACTTCTAAGTCCAAAATCAAAGAGTGAGTGTGTGTTTGTACTGGAAAGTTCCCAGGGGGGAAAGTTTGCTCAGCAAAATCCCCCCGCCTTAGATCAATAAAGTTTAAAAAGTAGAATAGACGAATTGTCCTGGCAAGAACAGTTATTTGCTGTCAGAAGACGTGAAGGACAAGGACAGCTAGTATAGTACATTTAGCTTGCGTAGACACATCTCTTTAGCTGACTTGGACAAGCTGATTGACACTTTTTCTGAGCTGACAGGATATGCAGTGGGAGTGTACCCTGGGACCAACATGCTTCAGTCACTGTTGGCAGCTGCAGCAACGTGATGTGTGTGTGTGTGTGTGTGTGGTGATGAGGCATGTGGAACCGCATAGAGCTTGGCTGTCAGTGAATCTCCCACAGGATCATTTGTAACAGCAACACAGCATCCACCCTAGATGGAGCCCCTGTGGCACAGACACACACACAGACACAAACACACACAGATATGTACCAGCATCTGAAAAGCAGCCACCAAATGAGTTCTTCACCTCAGGCTCTCTTGACACTTATTTGGAGGTGAAGAGCATAGAAGAAAAGACAACTCCACTGACTTAAAGCCAACTATTTTTTATTTGGTTTAAGTCCTATTTATCAGATCGATTTCAGTTTGTACATGTTAACGAGGAGTCCTCCATGCATGCCAAAGTTAGTCATGGAGTTCCTCAAGGATCTGTCCTCGGACCAATCCTCTTCACTTTATATATGCTTCCTTTAGGCAATATTATCAGGAAATATTCCATAAGCTTTCATTGTTATGCAGATGATACTCAGTTATATCTATCGATCATGCCAGATGAAACTCATCAGTTAGCTAAACTTCAAATGTGCCTTCAGGATGTTAAAACCTGGATGACCTGTAATTTTCTAATGTTAAACTCAGATAAAACTGAAGTTATTGTTCTGGGGCCTAAGCACCTCCGTGACGCATTATCTAAAGATATAGTTTCCCTTGATGGCATCGCC
>NC_060150.1:7055443-7067027 GCF_021292245.1 Micropterus dolomieu
GGCACCATCTTATCTTAAAGAGCTCATAGTACCTTACTACCCCACCAGAGCACTGCGCTCCCAGAATGCAGGGTTACTTGTGGTTCCTAGAGTCTCCAAAAGTAGACTAGGAGCCAGAGCGTTGAGCTATCAAGCTCCTCTCCTGTGGAACCAGGTTCCAGTTTGGTATCAGGAGGCAGACACCATCTCCACATTTAAGAGTAGGCTTAAGACTTTCCTCTTTGATAAAGCTTATAGTTAGGGCTGGCTCAGGTGAGTCCTGAACCATCCCTTAGTTATGCTGCTATAGGCCTAGACTGCCGGGGGATTTCCCATGATGCACTGAGCTCCTCTCTCCTCTACTTTCTCTCCCTCTGTATGCAACCTCATCCCATTATTGCATGTTACTAACACAACTTCTCCCCTTTCCAGTAGTCTTGTGCTTTCTTGTCCCTCTCCTCTCTCTTCCTATCACTTCCTGCAGGTTTTCTGGCTCTGGAGCTGTGGAGTCTGGATCTGTGGCTGCGAGTCACCTGCTGCCCCCGTGTTCCTGCTCGACACCCTCTGCTGCAACGACTATTGTTGCTAGTCTTATTGTTATTATAATCATTAACATTACGACTGTTACCCCCTCACCTCTGTCTCCTAGTGCTTGTTCTTGGTGGGAACTGTTGGGCTTCTGTAAATAACATCATAGAGTATGGAGTATCTAGAACTGCTCTTTTATGAAAAGCGCTTTGAGATAACTGTTGTTGTGATTTGGCGCTATATAAATAAAATTGAATTGAAAATTTATTTTTCTTTTAACCTGTCTATTGTATTTATAATTACTTGATTTGTCATTAAAAAAAAAATCAGAATAGTAATTAAGCTAATTCAAAAATAATCTGCGGGCCAATGTGACATCTTTAAATAGCTTGAGTCAGGTCTCATCCCAGAGCGCCAAATAGAGGGTATGCGTTGATGTCACTTCCCCTTCCAGAATAGGCTGGACTGAGTGGCAAAACATCTGTTACCATGGCTGCGTTTAGCAAACTGGGAGTAAAACAAGTTAAAGGCCATCGGACTCAACAGTGATCCTTACTGCTTACCAAAGAACCAGCGGTCCAGCACATGTGTTGTTTGCATTTTAGCTGATTCGAGCTAACACTGCTGCTCGTCTTTCTGCCACTCAGTGAGCGTAACTGCGTTCTGTGACGTCATGCGCATACCCTCTACACTTTGGGAAAGCCTGACAGTGTCGACGCCCTGGGAACATAATGTATTTATTTCAACCCAAATCATGATGTTTTCTTAAACCTAACCAAACTGCATACAGGTGCTGGTCATATAATTAGAATATCATCAAAAAGTTGATTTATTTCAGTAATTTTATTCAAAAAGTGAAACTTGTATAATGTAGACATTCATTACACACAGACTGATATATTTCAAGTGTTCATTCCTTTTAATTTTGATGATTATAACTGACAACTAATGAAAACCCCAAAATCAGGATCTCAAAAAAGATTGAAGATCAATACCACTCATGTCTGCAAGTCAGATATGGAACTACAGCCAGAAGGTTGATTAGGTTAGCTTAGCAGAAAAACTAAAAGCAGGGAGAAACAGCTCACCAATGAACACATTGTATTGAATTTGTTAAAGTACAAAAAAATAAACAAATGTAAAAACGACGATTTATGGTTTTATGGGGAATTGCGTGCTAATACAGAAACTTTACGCTAAGCTAAGCTGCAGCTTCATATTTAGCATACAGACATGAGAATAGTTTCAATGTTCTAATTTTACTCTCAGGAAGACCGGGCTTACTCAAAATGTCAACAAAACTATTCCTTTAACATGCTGACGCACACTTTAACAAACAATTTAATTATTTAGTTAGTATTGTTCAGTCTGTTTATCTGTGGCAGTGAGGAACATCTGTCATTATTGACAGACTATATTACAGTGTAAACTAATAGTCCAGTATCAGCAGCAGACAGCAGTGACTGGTTTTGCAAATGGAATTACTACAGCGAAGGCTTGAGACCTCCAGACAAAGCCACGAGTCAGTTGAGGTCTTTTTATTTGCTGCGCTGTCAGGCCGCACCAGATCTTGTCTGGAATCAGCATTTTTCTTTTGCCATTTCAAAAAAATAAAAAACACATTTCCATCTCACACATTCTGAGCTACCTGCCAGTATCAGCACACAACTAACAGCGCTCACTCCTTAACGAACTATATAATGTGAGCCATTAAAGGTATATTTCCCGTTTCCTCGGCATGTGTGGATGATAAACCTATTAGGATCGCAGAGTTACAGGTTTTGCTCAGGTTTCCCACCCATCACCACCCCCACCTGACTATTTATCTATGCGTGCTCATACTTGATATAAATCATGTGTGAGACTTTAAATCCCATATGTCTCCAGGCTGAGTGAAGTACTTCATATCAGCCCTTATTTTGTTCACCACAGCTAGAAACTTAAATCCTATGGCACTGGCATTTACATTCCTGCAGTCGGCTATAGAGGTTGCTGCTGTAAACCAAAACCCATCAGGACAGATCATTTATTAAATGCAAAAAGCATAAAATACAAAAATGTGGCATTATCCTTTAAGATGAAATCTAGGCTTGCAACATTTGATGAAAGAAACTGGGAACTACATTAAATTGGTCTTTTTGAGAGTTAGATAGGAAGATTGATACCACTGTCATATCCGCTGGTACAATATGAAACTACAGTCAGTAGCCGCTTAGCTTAGCATAGCTTAGCATAGCATAGTATAAAGACTGGAAACAGGGGCAAACAGCTACTCTAGTTCTATCTGAAGGTAACAACTAACACCCAACACAAACTCACCAATTAAATTCACACGTCTTGTTTGTGTAATCCCAACACAAACCAGAGAAAAAAGTTGCGGTAGTCTATTACGGTTGTTAAGTGTCAGACTTTCCTTGGCCGGGAGCAGTGACTTCCTCGAGTCTTCACTAGTTGGCAGTAGTCTGGCAGTGACAAGACTTCAGGAAACAAACGAGATTTAACATGTTAATAATTAGTGAGCTTTAGAGGTTTCTGGTAGGCAGGTTTCGTTACCATTGGACAGAGCCAGGCTAGCTGTTTCCCCATTTCCAGTCAATATGCTAAGCTAAGTTAACCATCAACTGGCTGTAGTTTCATTTTTACTGGACAGACACGAGAGTGGTGTTGCTCTTCTCATTAAAGTCTCGGCTAGAGAGCAAATGAGAGTCTTTTCTGAAATGATTTCTTTAATATCTAAAAACGAGTTTTGATGGTTCCAAGAAGTCTGTTTTCCATGAAGTGGTCACAGTCTTCTTCAATGTCCTTAATCAACCAAGCAGCCAGACAGGTTAACACATGGATTAGTGAGCAGAACCTGCCTCTGAGCACGGAGTCGACAGAGTCACCATCGGGCCACCAACTGCCTGCTTCCACCACAGTGGATGCTTTCCCAGCTGACAGAATAAAGAGAAAGACATTAAGTGTCCTAATTTTTTTTCTATGATCTACTCTGCGAAGACTCTGTATTGTTTTATTTTTTGTGATCAATTTTACGCTTGATTTACTGATCTGAATTTGACTAAAATCTAGGTAACAGGGGAAAACATGCATGTTTGCGGGCAATATCCTGCATTTTAGTAGTAAAATGATTTTTCATAAAAACTAAGTTTATTATACCATTTAGTATGTTAGTGTGTTTCCATTGACAGGAAACTGCTTCAAGAGTAAGTTTGGAAAAGTTGGTCTCCACTGACCTCTGGGAGCTGTCAGTTCAGAGTATTTCCCAGCAGCCACTCATTTTCACTCAGACTTACATTTACTAAATGTGACAAAGTAAAACATTTATGACACTTTAAGTTGTTTGAAAGGATATCCAGTTATGGTAAAATGGATGTAACCTTCACAAAATAAACAAGCTTGTAGTTTATAGTTTAAGTTCAGGCAGGAAGGCAATTACCATTTTAATTTCCTTATCTCTCCAGGTCTCCTGCTCTCAGTTATTATCCTATGAACTCAGTGGGTTATGTTTTGTTGTTTTTCTGTCAAGGGCATTTAAACATCCTTATTTTCCACATCTGTGCTGTCATAGCCTCTCCTCTAATGCACCACTATCAGTGTCAATGTCATACAGATCTCCTGGGTGGGATCTTTGAAATGTCTGCAATTTATAGGCTATTATCCTATGAACTGATTTAACTGATCATTTTAATCTTTTAAATAATAAACCTAACATCCATTTTCTTACTTGTGCTGTCGCCCCTGACTGACCTAAATTCATGAACATGCTCGCACAGTGGACATTAATGCAAAATGCATGAACAGCCCCTCCTGACACACACACACACACACACACACATAATTATATGAATACAGAATAACAGCTCAGTGCTACCTCATTAGTGACTGTAAACCCCAGGCTTGCACAGGGGAAATAATTGAACAGTTCAGCACTACTGACAACGCTCAGAGCACTTTTTAATACATTTAACAAATAAGCACCAGGTGCAGGTATGGAGGACAGTAAGTTTTACGATAATATCTCATAAAAGTAACACAGAGGCTCAAGCAAGTGCAATAAACACAACAGAGATGATTTTTGGTTTAATTTTCTGCTGCAGAAATAAAGGCTGTCTGATTAATAACAATAATAACACTCCTACGGCTAACAGGACTAAGAGTCCACAGCCACGCTAGCAGCTCTGTGAAGCTGCACTTATCAGCATGCTACAGTAACATGCTCATAGTGACATAATGCTGAGGTTTAGCGGTTGGCTACTACCTTAGTTGGGAGCATTGGTGAAAGCCAGACATTACTGAAGCTAGTGACTTAAGCAACCCCTTGAATGTGTATGCGTGTTGGGTTGGGAGAAGCTATGATAGACAGTCGAGACCTGCGTCTGTTTCTGTGCTGTTGTTTATTGTTTGGATAGGAACAGAAATACATGTAAGCTCCTGGTCAGTGAAACAGTACGCCATGGTTGACTCCGACTCCGCTAGTTTAGTGTATACAATTATATAGCGTTAGCTAACTAACATTACATTAGGAACAATCCACAGCCTACATTTTTCTGGATTTGTTTTAGGTTTTGGAAAGAGAATAAATCGTACGTCTTCCTTCAACCTCTCTGGATAGTGATTGTAATTATTACAAGCGCCCCAGGAACAGTGTTTGACCATATCTTGGAAAAATAAGGCAAAAGGAAGCTAGAAAACGACTCCTTTTACATTAGAGTCAATGAAGAAAGTGTTTGACCTCAGTTAGAGCGAGACCTACTGCGCTGTGATTGGCATAGCCTATAGTACAGTACAACACACTAGTAGGCTATAGTCACGATTGATGAACGTAACATGTAATCGGTCAAACTTCTTGGCTTGTTCACTCTCATTGGACTGAGTTTATCTCGTCCCTAGAAAGTTCGCGTGACTTATTATGATTTAGCTTGGTAGTCACAACTGTGACAGGAAGGGTCAGTAATAACAGAATATTACTGTAGGTACCTGCACCTGATGCTCATTTGTCGAAGTCTGCTCCAAAACGCTCTGAGCGATGTCAGTGCTGCTGAACTGTGCAATTAGGCCTTTTCCCAGTTGTAAGCCTGGGGGCTGCTGTTACTAATGAGGTAGCAGTGGGTGTGTCTGCTGTTGCACTGTGCGCATAAAACTATGCATATTTATAGAGGGCCCCGAGGTGTGGCTGCACCACAAGCACCACTCGACTAGTGACTGGTAGTGGTCTAAGGCAGATTCTGATATGCTGGTGAATTTCTTGCATACTCCCAGATCACCGTTCACTCAGTTTGATCATACCTTTATGCAGCTCTTTCATGCAGCAAACGATTCATTAAAATTCAGGGAAGTAGTAATTATGAGGAAGCTAATTACTACGCAGTTTGCATGTGAGACCGGTGAAGCATGCGGCATCCTGATCATTTATGCCATTTTACATACCTTTACATATCATGAATGCAATCCTGCAACACTGTTTCTACCCTCATCAGTCAGAGAAGATGGATGTATCGGCTAAAAATAGACACATGATTGCACATCTATTTCTGACCATCCTGTTAAGAGATGAAAAACTTCCAGAAATGTTGCAGGCTTTCACTGTGAAGCAACGCCTCTCCTCCCTCAATCGCTTTTCCACCAGGTTCCTTCTGAAAAGTCTCTTAACTTCAATATTTGAATTGACTTCATGTGTAAGGATTTTTACTTCATGCACCACAGTGTGCTAAAGCCATTCAACATGGCAGCATTGAGAGACTTTGAACTGTCCATAACCACATGATAGTTTATCTTTCTCATCTTCCTCTTAAATTTGAGCATACGACAAAGTAATGGAAAGTGCATCCTGTCTCGAATGGAATAAAGTTTGGGTTTAGAGGATATTGAAGTTTGTCCAGCTGGGCGGTGTCAAGGTTACAAGCATCTAACCCTTCGCTAAGCCCTGCTCTTGCTACGTCTGTGCAGCTTTCCACCCTGGCACGACACATTAGTGTGTTTGGTTGAAGACTCTGTCTCTGTGTCTAGATGACACATTTTAAATCTAGATGTATGCTAAAGCTACATGTGCCACGCAAAAAGTCAACATCCTCACTGGTTGATGATAAATAAAAAGCATTGTTCTTGCATTGCATGGTAGCTAGATAGCCCTAGTACTGTTGTACATCTATGAAAATTAACAATGCTGCTTAGTCAGGCATGCTAACGTTATAATTTAGCTCTTTTGTTTTTGGAAAAAGTAAAAGTAAAAGAGCATTGCTCTGTCTATAGCCCACCGTCAGATGGAGGGGTCAGTTGCTAAGCTGTGGTGGTATAGCATAAAGGGCATGGTCCCCACAGAGTAATGTTGAGGTACAAACAAAAGTAAAAGTACAGCAATAAAACAATAAACCAGCCATTTTAATATAAGGCATAACTTATCCAGTAAAACCCACTCTTTAAAGTTAAAGACAGACACTGGAATAAATGGCAGGTTTCCTATATGCATGCAGGAAATTAGCCTGGTGAACATAGAGCAAATATTCATCATTCAACATCTTAATGCAATTACATCATTTTTAATTCCGTAAGGAGCACAGCACTGATGGAAGGTCAGCAGGAGCCTTTGGTCACAAAGCTACTCCAGCAAGATGAAACTTTGAAGGTCAGCCAGGCAGCAGGATCATTTACAATAGACTGTGAGTTTGCAGTTTGAAGCAACAGTGCTGGAATTCATACATCCTCCTCTCTTATCTCTTGCCTTCTAACCAGTCTTCAATCTAACTTTTGTTTTTTGTTTGTAAAACTGTGGTTCAGTCCTACCCACTGACATTTAACTCTGCCAATGGTGACTTCTGCCTCCGGATCAGCTAAGCCTGCAAGAAATGTTTGTATAACTAAAACTTCACTTCTCATGTACATCCACACAGCATCTGTGCAAGTACGTGTGTGAGTATGTGTCTGCGTTCATCATTTTTCCGGGACCCCGAGGTATGGTGACATTTCTGAAGGCACGTAAAACCTTGCCACTGTCTCACAGCACTGTCTGTTTGGATTACAGCGACAGTGTGCTGGGTGTCAACAGGGAAAGCTCTCCGAAAGCGTGTAAAAATACCCAACATCTGTCACGTCTGATGCATAGAAAATGAAAATTGACATGCCTTCAGTGAGTATTAAAAGGGGCTGGTGAGTCACAGCTTATGTTAAATTGTGCGTGTATTATGTGCGCTCTAAATGCAGTATAACAGCTTGAATAATAATGAAGTGATGATCCACAATTTGACAGTTTTATGACATTTTCTTTGTACTCGATTGTAATTTCAGCCTGTGAAGCGCTCTTTTGGAACAGCAATGAGATGTAAAGCTTACTTGTTTCACGAGACGTTAAAGGGTCAGTTCAACTCAACCCTGATGCACTTGCACAACCACTTTGTTAGACAGTCAGTTTGTTAAATGCAAATCAGATATTCTATAAAATCAAGTTTCAACTTTTTTTTAACAATCTTGTTTTAAGATTTACTTAATCTTGTTTTAGAATTTCTATTATTTTCTTTACAAGGTTTTGCTTAAATTGAATTTTTATTACTTCAAATTATTATTATTATTATTATAATAATACTTCAATTACTTTTTTCTCAAAACAATACCTCACCCTCAACATATTGTTACTTTATTCTCACACTATAACTTTATTGTTAAAATACGTTGATGATATTATTTTGGTAAAAATATGACTTCTCAAAGTAACACATTTATTCTCAAGGGTATTTTTCTTCCTAACATGGGTCTGATGACTTAAAACTTAGTAAAACAAAGATTTATTCTTTCACTGTGGTGTCTAATCATGCAGATAGTTTTGTTTTATTTTCCTGAGGTTTTGAGATATTTCTCTAAGGCAGCAGAAATCGGAGGTGGGTCTTTCAAAAACTAGACAAATAAAATCCAAACCTGAGCAGTGATACATCTTTTGGAATTAAAATTAAGTTATCCGCTAGTCTACAGGAACAAGAATACAACAGTTTCAGTGTGATCCTACAACATGGTCTGCTCCCAGTTTCTCCACCCGGGCCCTCTGAGAAACCCCTCCACACCTTCAGGCTGAATGACACAAGACGGCATTATGATGACTGCATGGTGCACAAAGGGTGCAGAAGGGGCTCTGCGATGCCATGGTTCATAATACCCTGATAACCTGCGCTTTCAGTTTCCATTCAAACCAACAGAAGCTCATAGTGCTTGTCAGATCTAGCATGGCGGCATCGCAGTGCGAAAGGCGACGGCCCTGTAACTAATACAGTTTGATAGAGGAGATGGGTTTTCACATTCAATGCCCAACGGAAATGTATTAGCTAATCTCAGTGTAAAATGCTGCTGTTTGTCAACCCACTGGAGGGTGAAACTCAAATCTAAGATGGGTTTGTGCCACACAAAAAAAAATCTCGAGACAATAATATCACGAGAAAGGGGAGTCAGGAGACTTTACCTTACTATGAAAGATTCAGTTGGAGTACACACATCCAAGCAAGAAGCTAAACATGTTCACAGTGTGATGCCTAATATGTATTGATGTGTTCATGTCAGCTGTCTCTTTGGCTTTGTCACACGCTCTGATGACTGCCATCCTGCCTAAGAGCCTCCTATACAGACCACATAGGGCTTTGACACAATAGTGAACTTAGACAGTGTATAGGAGGATGTAGCAGGAAGAAAGGATGGAAGGATGTCAGTACTACGGTTTCAACACAAATTGTTGTTTGTTTAGAAATGTCTATTAAAAGTCATGATCTATAAAGGCCTTTCTGCAGCTGGATCACCAGCATGCACTTGAAAGACTGAAAGTACTAACTGTATGAAATGTAGCTGTGACACACATTTGCACTCAGACCAACCAGGTACCGCTAAAACAATTAAATGTGTGAACTGGCCTCCAGAAAACTGACCAACATTATTAAACAGGAAGGCAGATAATGTTAACTGACAGCTCCAATGAGTTCATTACACATCAGGCACCCCAGGGCTGATTTAACTCTTCATGGGTGGATTATACACACCAGCATGATACTGTGCCGAAGGGCAAAGCACCTTTGAGAAACCTATAATGACCGAAAAAGAGAAATCTCTCAAAGGTCAAAGGGTTCTTAAGGACTTAACATTTTTCAACATGTGTTCAGGTCAAGGAAAAGGTCTAACGAAATGCTAGTGTACATAAACAATAATTTCACTCCTTTACGACAGGAATGAAACTCATGTTTGGTCTGTACCCAGGGACATACATGGGGCAGAAGGCAACCTTTTTTAATATTTTTTGAATCAGCCTACAAACAATTTTGAAAACCTGTATAGTATTGCACCAAATGGAAAATGTATACAATATACAGAAGGGAGGGACAAAGAGTGGATAGTCATGCTAGAAGCTAAAGTGTGCATTGAGTGAAATGCTAACATAATCTCATGTGATGTTTAGCAGGTATGTTTTAGGGGTGGGAAACACCGAAGTCCCCACGATACAATATTATTGCAATTTTAAACATATTGCGATGCATTGGAATTTATTACTTTTTTCCAACTTTAAATTGTGTCTTTTTGTCTAGTGGACTGAAAAAGCAATTGATTTTACATTTATATTTTTTCATTTAGCTGACGCTTTTATCCAAAGCGACTTACAATTGCTATATTTGTCAGAGGTCGCGCCCCTCTGGAGCAACGAGGGGTTAAGTGTCTTGCTCAGGGACACAATGGTGGATGTGTCGCAGTGTGATTCAAACTCGGGTCTCTCACACCAAAGGCATGTGTCTTATCCCCTGCGCCATTACCACCCCTTAGTATTAGTACTTGGTATTAGCACCCAAAAAGTAAAATTCTCATGCACAATTTATATAATAAAAGGTCGATACTTTGCGTCCATGTATCGATACAGAATTGCCACGGAAAATATTGCAATACTATGCTGTATCAATTTTTTCCCCACCATCATCTTAGTTTTGTGTGTTAACGTGCTAACATTTGCTATTTAGCCGATGAGGCATGAGAAATATAATTATTTTTGCATTAGTATCCAGTAGGGCTGAACCCCAGTAGTCAAAGATTCGATGGGCGGAGCCTGATTCGACTGTCAATCTCACAGTCAAAGCTTCGCAGTGAAACAAGGATCATGCCATTTTGGCGATATGGGGGTGCTCAACATCTGATTTTACATAGAACTACCAGTTTTCTATACATAGATATATACAGCCTATTACATTATACAATTCAACATTTAATGCTGTAAATAAACATGTAAAAAGAATAAAACTTTCAATAAATTGTAACCCTAACCCTGGGTCATCAGTGCGCATGTGTAGGCGTAGTGTGTGTGTAATGGCGGAAGAGGAACACTTGCTGAAAAGAAGGAGCCCCGGCTTCACTGGTGTTGTGCTGAGTTGTCCGCACCTGCCGGAACTTTCGGATAATTTATCACCGTTGATGAAGCATACAAAGAATATTTTATTGTTTTTAAATAACCGGCTACTTGAAATAGACCCACGAGGAACCGCGACATGCATGCAGTCGTCAGCAGCACGGCATGCACGCAAAACTCACACAAGACCGGTGAATGACAGGCGAGAGAGAGAGAGAGAAAATGGTCTTCAAAAAGCCTCAGTTTAGCTGGAAATTTACAGTGTAAGTTGAATGAATAGAGACTGAAGCTCTGCAGCAGCTTCTCAAGATTAAAGCCGAGCTACCGTGTGTAACCGTGTATGATTCGACTATCAGTTGACTATAGGCAGGACTTGACGATTCTGGTTCGACTATGTAAATCCTTAGTCGGGGACAGCCCTAGTAACATTACAGTTACTGTAACAGTATCACTGGAATAAGTGGCTCCTGGACTGAGGGACAGGGTTGAGGGGGAAGCGGCGGTGGTTGCAATTGTTGTGTCGGTAAAGACAGGTAACTTAGCTGGGCTGTAACTATGGCCATGTTCCTGAGTTGGGTAAAGTTTTAGTTATGTAGAGAAATTCTTCTAACTCTTCTTCAAACGTTCTAAGTTTGTCTAGGCTCTCCAGCTGCGTGTATTATTAACCTGTGAGGCCCCTGCATTCAAGATTCTTGCCCTTGTTTGTTATTGTGTAGCACAGAT
>NC_060150.1:7067047-7070794 GCF_021292245.1 Micropterus dolomieu
AATAAAACTTTCAATAAATTGTAACCCTAACCCTGGGTCATCAGTGCGCATGTGTAGGCGTAGTGTGTGTGTAATGGCGGAAGAGGAACACTTGCTGAAAAGAAGGAGCCCCGGCTTCACTGGTGTTGTGCTGAGTTGTCCGCACCTGCCGGAACTTTCGGATAATTTATCACCGTTGATGAAGCATACAAAGAATATTTTATTGTTTTTAAATAACCGGCTACTTGAAATAGACCCACGAGGAACCGCGACATGCATGCAGTCGTCAGCAGCACGGCATGCACGCAAAACTCACACAAGACCGGTGAATGACAGGCGAGAGAGAGAGAGAGAAAATGGTCTTCAAAAAGCCTCAGTTTAGCTGGAAATTTACAGTGTAAGTTGAATGAATAGAGACTGCAGCTCTGCAGCAGCTTCTCAAGATTAAAGCGGAGCTACCGTGTGTAACTTTTGACTATCAAGTCGGCAAACGTCAGCCGCAGTCATTTCAAACACACCTATTAGAATTCATAAAAGAGCTGTATCAAATGTCAATCCATTTGATTGTTGTTAAGATTTCAGTCTGGACCCAAGTGGTGGACCAGATAACAGACACTGCTATCCATGCAGATGATGATCGCTAACTTGGCAAAAAATATTACTGAGGCAAAAAAGAAAAAAAAAAAAAGAAAAAAAACTTAAAGCTGACAGGAAATAAAAATCAACCTGCAGCCTTGTAGAAACCTGCCACCTACTCTCCTGCTGGAGCCTTTTTAACATTCTTAGCTTACCTAGAATATCTGCCCAGGCAACCATAGGGTGATCTCAACTCATACAAAGCACTCAAAGGATACACTAGGATAAAGCAGCATCAATTTAAAGTTTCCCCGCTGCTGCTGGATGCGCCAATCCTGATACCATAAAATGTCCTTCACTGCAGAACAATTTCACCCTCTCCTCCATTACTTGACAGCACCCAGTCATTCACTGCTTGGACGACCTAGCAATGCACCGCATTTTTGCTGATAGTGCCGATGGTTTTCACCGACTTAAACAAGCTTGTTTTTTGTTATTTGTATAGCCTGAATGATCAATTAACAGATAATCTATTACACTGACCTGAAATGAATGATTTAACACACACACACACACACACACACACACACACACAAAAGTAAATGTTAGGAAAGGGAGCTAAGTGAAAAGGGAGGGAAGCAGCCTTTTTCACAGAAAGAAAAGCAAAGAAGTCAGGCCTTGAATTTCCTTCAGATAGTCACTCAGAGCAATTTCCAAAGAAATTTTAATACAAATCCATACAAAGAATCTTAAAAAACCATTTGATTTGTGTGGTTCACTATAGCAACATGTTGCTGTCTTGTGGGTTTGGGCCATCGCAGAGCAAACATTTATACCGAATACACAAGCATGTTAAGAGTCTTTAAACCTGCAATCAATATCAATTTTTTGCCACTTGGGGGCAGAGCAACAAGCTGTAAACATGGATGTGTTAGCAAACATCCAAACACAGAGCAACATTAGCATTCATCTGGAGTCATGTTTTGGGAGACCTTATCAATGTATTTCAAATATTCACTTTATTTTGGTCTCTACCAACTCCTGGGGGAAATATCATCTGGCTCTTCAGCTGTTAAAAAAACTATACCCACCTGGTAGTTGCGAACTGTGTGTATCAGTTTTGCGTTGCCGTCAGCTGCCTGTTGCCGTTTGAATCGAGGTTGATGTGAGTGAACAAAGACAGTAAAGTTGCAGCTGGAGAACCAAAACAATGAGCTAAAAGACACTAAAACGCTCCGTAAAGCTGAGGGGAACTGAAGACTTGGGTGATAAAACTCTGTGGGTTCAACACTCCAAGCGACCCTTTTCACATTAGTAAGTTGATCCTTTGTTAATATAAAAACATTGATGAGAGCAGCTTTAAGCACTCAATGTGTTTAAAATTAAAGAGCTGAGGATCAAACATAAATCAAATGTACCCGTTTGCCGCCCTGTAGTTCTGGTAACATTTGCTCTCCAGCATCATTAAATAAAAGCCTTGTACCATATCAAAGTGTGCACATGCCCTCTCCTCTTTAAATGACTCACTCTATAAACCAGAACGCCGCCACACTTCACTAGGTTTTGTGTTTTCCAGTATGACGGCAGGGTTACAGTGGTGAGCGGTGAAGCGTGACCATATTGCGCCGCTATTACTGTGCTTTGTCTCCTGGCTTTGTACAGTGCAGGAATATGTATGTGTGTGGCGTGCCAGACAAGGTGAGAGCTCTGACCTCTCTCCATCAGACAGGAGCAATGATCCGACCAATGCTGACCTAATTTGGTGGGGTATCGCTGATCCGGTCACGTTACCGTCAGCAGCCTGCGCTACGATTGAATTCCCTGCAGCTGTTAGTTGTGACAGGTGGAGGGAAATCAGTGGAAGTTGGGGTGAGGACGGTGTATCAGGTGAAAAAATACCTTTTTCACAACGATAAGTACATCTGACATTGATTGAGTACAAAAAATATCTAGAAAGTACTATTTTCATACAAAATACATGCATAATGCTTGGATAAGATGTTCTTCTTTATTGTTAAAATACCTTTTACTATCCCTATGCTCATTGTATTTGATCATCTCTGAAACATTTGCTTAATATACATGTATGTATTGTTTTGTTTATTTTGCCTGATATTTTCACATTCAAAACTTCAGAATCACTGCCCTAAGCTGTGAGATTTTTCTTATGTGTGACGTCAGTGTGATTTTATACCCACAACCTTAGTGCTGGTAGCTTAGTGCTCTAACAAACAGAGTCACAAAGGACCACCGCAATGATTACAGTATGTACAATATAAAAGTTTGTTTCTTGCGTCAGTGATTGCAAAAGATATCTTCATTGATCATATTTTTGATTATAGGAAAGAAATTATTTTTGTCGATTGTGAGGGGTAATGTAAAGTTCTAAAACTGCACTTCAAGGAGTAATTTTAAAACAACGTTTTGTCTTAGACTTGGTGATCAGTTACAATGACTTGACTGAAAGAATTAACATAAGATGTTGTGTTAATATGATATAACAAATGTAGTCATATTTCAATAAAAACTTAATTGTTGAATCATCTTGTGGTGAAAGATGTTCACAATTTAGAGATTTACGTATGATCTGTTTGGAGTATTGTACTTTGAGTTTTTAAACATTGCAACATACTATTTATAATGGTACCATATCGGCAGGAAAAAAACTGAAAAACAAAATTAAGTAATGAATTATTTTTCTCATTTTAATGTAAATAAAAGCATTTTAAAATATGCATATCCATTACAAAATATTTGTTTATATCACACAGCAAACAAATGCTATGATCGGATTTTTTATCAAATTTTTAATCTGATTTGACAGATTAATTTTCATCTTCACCTTTGACAACCTGAAGTAACTTCCCAACACTTTCCCACCCAAAAATCCGCTAAAGGTGAATTTTCCACTTTCTCTTGCCTTATTTTAAGGAACTGTGAAAACAGTACTTTAATGTCTTCTGTGGTTCAGATATTTTTACAGGAAAGACAAACAAACATGGAGTTTGACTTGGGAGACATGGAGGAGTTTACCAGGCAGGGAGGGTCTAATGAAAAGATGGCGTTAAGTGGTCCCCAGACGACAGATCCTACTGACCATCTACTGCAAAACTAATTATATTCCCATCAGCCTCAGCTTTGTTTTGTGTTAAGTGCTAAATCAAAAGTTGATAACATGCTAAAAGTAAGCTG
>NC_060150.1:7070894-7141998 GCF_021292245.1 Micropterus dolomieu
GCCCTAAGCTGTGAGATTTTTCTTATGTGTGACGTCAGTGTGATTTTATACCCACAACCTTAGTGCTGGTAGCTTAGTGCTCTAACAAACAGAGTCACAAAGGACCACCGCAATGATTACAGTATGTACAATATAAAAGTTTGTTTCTTGCGTCAGTGATTGCAAAAGATATCTTCATTGATCATATTTTTGATTATAGGAAAGAAATTATTTTTGTCGATTGTGAGGGGTAATGTAAAGTTCTAAAACTGCACTTCAAGGAGTAATTTTAAAACAACGTTTTGTCTTAGACTTGGTGATCAGTTACAATGACTTGACTGAAAGAATTAACATAAGATGTTGTGTTAATATGATATAACAAATGTAGTCATATTTCAATAAAAACTTAATTGTTGAATCATCTTGTGGTGAAAGATGTTCACAATTTAGAGATTTACGTATGATCTGTTTGGAGTATTGTACTTTGAGTTTTTAAACATTGCAACATACTATTTATAATGGTACCATATCGGCAGGAAAAAAACTGAAAAACAAAATTAAGTAATGAATTATTTTTCTCATTTTAATGTAAATAAAAGCATTTTAAAATATGCATATCCATTACAAAATATTTGTTTATATCACACAGCAAACAAATGCTATGATCGGATTTTTTATCAAATTTTTAATCTGATTTGACAGATTAATTTTCATCTTCACCTTTGACAACCTGAAGTAACTTCCCAACACTTTCCCACCCAAAAATCCGCTAAAGGTGAATTTTCCACTTTCTCTTGCCTTATTTTAAGGAACTGTGAAAACAGTACTTTAATGTCTTCTGTGGTTCAGATATTTTTACAGGAAAGACAAACAAACATGGAGTTTGACTTGGGAGACATGGAGGAGTTTACCAGGCAGGGAGGGTCTAATGAAAAGATGGCGTTAAGTGGTCCCCAGACGACAGATCCTACTGACCATCTACTGCAAAACTAATTATATTCCCATCAGCCTCAGCTTTGTTTTGTGTTAAGTGCTAAATCAAAAGTTGATAACATGCTAAAAGTAAGCTGGTGAAAATTGACTGATCAAAACATATACCTGCTTTACACGAGCATGTTAGCATTATCATTGTAAGCACGTTAGCATGCTGACATTAGCATTTAGCTCAAAGCCTGGCTGCGCCCAATTATAGCCTCACAGAGCTGCTAGCATGGCTGTAGACTCGTTTAATCTGACTCTCCCCAACTTTATCGAAGTGCAGTACTAAGTTGCTGGAGAAATCTTTTAACAATGACTGTAACTGTTAACCCTAACCTCTAACCTTAACGAATTAAAATCAAGTACTTTTCTAAATGACACGGTTAGCTAACCTTTTTTAATTGATGATTAATTCATGAAGGTATGTCTCATTAAGTTTGTTTGTCACATGATCCTGAGCAGTAACCTTCACATCACTGACATATACAATGTAAAATGCACAATTTAAAGTAATTCTATGTAATTGTATGTGCATTAATTGTTATACAATGGTAAGGCCATGTTAGGCTAATGTACATTAATATCATGCAGAGACTCTTTGGGCCCCTCATGAATATGAAAGGAGATGAACTGTATCTATTGTGGTATTGACTGACCAGTCTTTTAAAAAGGTCAGAGTAATCCATCTGGACCAGAAGCCACACTGAATGAATTTGACTAAACAGAAAAATGCCATTAGGATATTTGTATGACAGAGAACTGTTGAATCTGATTATCTTGCCATCTATAACAATCACTCAGTCAAGAACGTGTCTTGGTTTTCCATTTAAAATGTAAAAAAAAAAAAAAACAGAAATAGAATAGATTAACTAACCACATAATCTTTAAAATAAAAAACAAAAACAAATCCCCTTCTTAATTAAAAATTTCCTTTTCAACTAAAGACGAAAAGGGCTGTCAAATAACTTTAAACTAGAGGACATTTTGGGACCAGTCCTCTCATTCTTTACTTCTCCCACTGGATTAAGGCTATTGATTCACCAAGTACACTTCGAGGTCAAAAATTGGCTGTTTGCCCAATCAATGGCCACCTTTACTGCCGTCTATCTGCCAATCAATAGGCCTTCCAGCTTTAATTTTCCCACAGCTCCCTCTCAACATGTAACCCAGCATAGATCCTCAATACGGCATTGCATCCTCACCAGCAGAAAAAAACTCATAACGGAGCCCAAATTGGCCAGGATCTCTCGAGTTAGAAATCAATACGTTGAGAGAGAGAAGCCATGATGGATGCAGCAGGCAAAGGTGATTTTAATCATCCTCTTCCAGCGAGCAGATCATAATGTCATCGTTGTTGCGGTCATATGGTTGGTGGAAAACTGTGACCTTTATTATTTTACAGAAGTGTGACGAATTAACTTATTGTCTGGCCATTTGGGGGCCACTTAGGCATGCTCCACTATTTTTACCAGCTAGTTACTAACGTCCTTTGTCTGTCGTTTGGTACTGGGCATGTAGTGTACAGTGGGGGTGCTGGAGACAACAGTGATGAGCAGTTTTGGGGAGTAACTAGTTACATGTAATTTAATTACAAAATAAATGTAATCCGTTACAGTTACTAGGAAAAAATGTGTAATCATGATAACAATGGCATTCAATCTGAATATTTTAAGTAAAAAGCTTGGCTATATGTTGAATAATATTAATTTTGTTGCTTTGCATGTTTTTCATGTGCACAATATCTTCCTTTGCCATTTCCAGCTACAGCTGTTTAGTAAAGTTTGATGCAGTTCTGATGCTTTTGATTGGTTCTTATGTTTTAGTTTGCAGCGGCACCCGTCTGCCAGTTAAAGTGCCTCTCAAGCTGTCTTTTAAAACGGATAATGGTTAAAAACATTAATCAAACAAGTAATCAAAAAGTAATGAAATGTAATAAGGTACATTATTTTGATAAAGTAATTGAAATAGTTACACTACTATTTATATTTTAAATAGGGTAACTTGTAATCAGAAACCTATTGCATTTCCAAAGTAACCTGTAAGTGAATCAAAAGCGTAAGCCAAAACAATGAGCCGAAGATGCTAAAAAGTTCTGTAGAGCTGAAGGGATCTGCAGAGTTGCTGATTCATTGCTACAATTGATAACTTGATCCAATTGTTAATATAAAAACAGTGAGTAGCACAGTTTAAATAAGGCTTGTTTTGCGGTCTGCTGTCTTTGAGAGAATCACAATATGAAAGTTTAGAGCATTTTTAGTTATTTTACAGGATGTCATGTGTTTTGTTTGGAATAACACCAAGAAGAACAGTAACGTTAGTAACGTCAGCCAGAACCAGCCACAAACTCAATCAATTTGATTTGACGTGATCTCTGGGAAGCAAAAACATTACAACAAAAACCTCTTTACTAGCAACAATGGAGTCAAAAAACAAAAAAAGAGGATAATCTTGTGGATTACCACACAGTAAGAGGCAGTGACAGATAGTACCAAGCCCACCACCCACACCGTGAGTGCACAGTGGGGCAGTGGTGCCAGATGAAGGAGGTAAATAGGTTTCGACAGCACATTACAAAGCCTCTTGGCTGGGCGGCAGCATCGTGTTTTAAGGGATGGTGAAGGACACACACATAGAGACGAACACATTTATATTCAGGGTCTCTATAATGCAGATCCAATGAGTATAAGCAGGTACAGGCGCAGCGTGCTGCCAGCTAGGGGCACTTCACTATGTGGATTTTTACCTTGTAGCCCTGCTATTGTTATTTAAAAATGCTACATATAGTACGGTTTTGAGGAATGAAAAACATCATTATCTTTTAATTTGACATTTTGGGAAAATATGCTCATTTGTTTTCTTGCCCAGATTTATGCTGCATTCAAGTGCTCCTCCTCACACGGGCCCATTTCCTGAGATGGGAAGTCTTCTGACCTTGGTGTGTTCATGAGCTTTACGTTGTAATGTGGAGTCATCATGGATGTTTTTGTAAAGTGTCTGTGTAACTTATGTATGTGACGTTGCTATCCAGCTCAGGGTATATACACACAGGAACCCTGAAGTAAAATTCAATTTTGTAATTAAAATCATCTCTGCTGCCAAAATGTGCTTCTAAGAGAAAATACAGATTTGACAGACATTTGTCCTTCTCCGATTCTTTCTGGAGACAATTACTTGATCAAGGTCACACCAATCACTTCCAATGCTCAGAGCAAATTAAGTCAACCGTCTGGATGTGCAGGCATGTGTGGAATCTATTATCTTGTGCTCTGACTAGCCTTGAATGATTGTTTGTGTAAATACTGCGATACACCGCTCCTCCATCTTCTATAGAGTCGCTCTGAACCAACCAGGATTCAGCTGCTTCTTTTTTTCCAGGCACTCTGCTCTGCAAAGGTTATAAAAACACTCTAGCCTTTACCTCTGCACACACAATGTCACCCACCATTGCTTATTCATACTCTCACACAGACAGGCAAACACACACACACACACACACACACACACACACACACACACATCTGCAGCAGAAGATGAGGGTCAAGGACAGTTGGGACCTCAGAGAGACATTGTTGAAGGCTGATGGCCTCTCCAAAACAAGCTCAGAGGCTGGGATGCACAGAGAGAGAGAGGGGGAGCGGCAAATGAAAGAAAGCTATCAGAAGTAGCAGCTGGATTGGTTGTGACAAGGTACTGATGGGATAGAGAGGCTCCACCAATATAGAAAGCCCTGCCATCAGCAGTCCTGTGCCTTCAGGTAATGGGCAAATAACATGAATTCACTTCCTCGCTGATGCACTCTCTGCCACAGTGTGGCACTTTTGATTCCTGTGAGAGTGCTTTCCTTTGTCACCTTGCAAAGCAACAAGGGTTGTTGAGAGAAGTAGATGCATCTGGTCGCACCATTCCTCCCAGCAGATAAACCTCCGTCATTGTATTGCTTACTGTTGCTGCTGCCGGCATGTTTTTGCTGAGCATCCACAATGGGGAGGGGGGGGGAATACTTTAATTTCAGGTTACTTCTGTTCTCCCGCTACACAAAACAAGCCTTGATATGAAAGAGCTCTTATTCATTCCCCCGACAGATGGAGGTGAAGCGCCTTTGCCGATTTGCAGCTACCAGCCGAGCTGCACTCAATTACCCAGTGGCATTTTTGTGACCTTGCACAAGATAGTAATGACCTCGCCGTCCCGCTGAGCTCTTCTTTTTTTTTTCTTTCCCGGGAATGGCAAGTCTTCCATCACAGCACAAGCTGATTGATGCCTTAGATGCGTGACCTCACGTTAGACGAGGATGATGGCAAATCCATTCTCAAGTCTCTCTCTTTCAACGTTTTGTCTCAAGGGCAACGGATTTCCAGTTTTTTAATTTTATTTTAAAGATTTTTCACATCTTGAATCTATTGAATTCAAAGTAAATTATATATTACATATTAACCAAACCACACACAGACTCAGAGTTTGCTCCCACTCAATCTAAAAAGCCCTCTGGGTGGATAATCAGAAACATGAGAAGGAACTAAAGCGCTGCTTTGCAAATGATGACACGAGAACTATTCTGCTCAAATGTTGTTTTACAAAGAATGAAAGTAACGGTACAAACTGAACAGAACCTCATATACAGGGCAGCTAGAGCACATACTAGCACCACGCATGCATCATGTGTAACCATATCACAACAGCGGAGTTTGTGTCATCATTGTAAGGCACTTTTTCTTGCAAAATGTTCACTAAAACTTTATAACAGCCCTTGAAAATGAAACTATGACAACAGAAAAAGTCACATTATGGCATGCCAAGCACGCTATTCTAATATGATTAACTCACACACACACACAAAATAAATCGCTTTTGTCTCCTCATTATAACAATCTGCTTTAGCTCTGAAGTGAAACACTGTTCTGCTTGAGAGAAGAAAAGCTTGACATAAACGGCAAAGTTTTTGTGCAGAATATTTGGAGTTGGGAAAGGAAGAAGGATATGACCTTTGACCTTGTCTGTGATTACACCAAAAGGTTTTTGTTTAGGCTGTTGGAGAAAATCAGTCACAAGTCACGATTCATGAGCATAATGAGGTCAGATGATCATTGATCTGGTCGAAGCAGCAACAAACAGCAGACTTTTCTTCCCAAAGAAACTTTATGTTTTGCTAACAATGTGCACGGTTGCTTATATTTTTCACTGACACTTCTACACTCAGTTTCAGTCACAAAAGGGAGCTGATTTTGCACCAAAGTGGACAGATCTGACCTGTGGACAGTGGTGGTGTCACGCTCCACCACCTGAGCTTTAAAATAGACTCACAGTAATTAATTAATGAAGGTGAACGCTGGACAAAAAAACATGTGCATCCAAAGTCATTTAAGGCACATATGGTTTTATCCTGACACCTGCCTCATGTGGAGGTCATTGAGGATACATAATACAGGATTAGGAGGAGAACATTTTGGGAAATAAGCTTATTTGCCCTCTTATTGAGAGTTAGAAGAGAAGATTGATGCCACTCATGTGCGTATGTATGAAACCAGTGCCAGGAGGTGGTTAGCCTAGCTTAGCATTAAGACTGGAAACAGGGGGAAACTGACATTCCCCAAAATGTTGAATTTCCTTGTTTCTCAGCTAAAGTCTCAGTTTTGCAGGTCTGTTGTGGAAATTGTATATTCCTAGTGAGGGATTGAGCAAATAATTGAGTTACAACAAACCGTTGTCTTTTGAAGAATTTATTAATAAAAGAGAATAAACAGACAAGTACTATAACACAAATTAGCTGGACCAGAGGTTCTGTCTCCCAGGACAAACACTAACATCTGGCCCAGAGCAAAGGGATGCATAATCATTTACACAGTCTAGGTTTCTATGTTTTGGGGAACAAAGATCCTCTCCCAGCCTTGACTGGTCCCAGTCAAAGCAAGGAGAGGAACAGCTAATAAGAAAAACAACTTGACATCCCTGACCTAAACCCCACACAGTTGGACAGACTATAATAAAAAGGTTTAAGATTTAAAACAATATATAAACGCATAATAATAATAATAATAATAAAAATAGTACTATTATAATTACTTGCATAAAAGATTATAGGAGAATGAAGAAAAAAACATCCCAATTCCATACAGTCACATGCAGTACATACCATTTAGTAATTTATTATAGTGTACTGATTTGCAGTTGCTACACAAGAAATCAATATACTCATAACAGGAGATGATCAATCAAACTGTGACTGTGCCAATTAAACTTAAGAGAAACTTATTTGTTTGTGTTCTGAGTTTTTCCACCACATTTCCTTTCGATTTTCTTCAGCTGTGAGCTCCTCCATTTCCTCTGTGCATTGCATTGCGGACCAGTCAGACATCAGCAAGCTCAAAAGTCAAGGCTTTTTCAGTCTGCATAGTAAAAGATTCAAGTATACTTAAACAAAACCTTAGAATTAGTGTGGATATATTCGGTTCACATCTACTGAGTGATTTTTTTTAACAATGACAGAAAAATCTGAAGGTCGTCACCATAGTAATTCACATGCAACACAGTCAATAACCACATGTAGACCACCTGTAGGAGACCCTGGGTACACGACCTACCGACCTTAATATGTAGCTGGCTTTAGACATGGCATCGGCTACATAGCTATCGCAAAATGTGACAGCAGCGGAGTTTCTGAACTTCTTTAGATAAGTGAAGAAAGAGAGACTGTTACGTTGGAGGGTGAAGGACAAGCAAGTAATACTCTCTCCGTGCTTTTGAAAATGAAATGTTATTCAAATTAAATGACAGGTAATAATAGATTGTGATGGGATTTTTGCAGCTGCTTTTGAATTTACTGTATGTAAATTACTTTGTAAACACTGCTTTAGAAGATAGCTATACAAATAGTTATAATTATTATTATTATTATTATTATTATTAGGGCACAACTAGAGTTAAGTGGCTGTAAAACAACAGGTCGTTGATTTCAAAAGTAATTTCCTACTAAAATCTTCATAGCTTGAAAAGCTGTCAGAGATCCATTTGATATTAATTTATTATCTCACTATTTATCTTGAAATGTATGACTGCCCGTAGACAAATACTACATTTTGAATGATTTGTGTTAGCTGAACACTGTAAACACCAAATATAACAAAATAATTTTCCCCAACAGAACTTAAAGTGCCAACTCCTCCATGCATTTGCATCATGTGATGTTGCACAAAATATGGTTTCTCTGATAATCATTTTACCAAGTGCAACTACAACTTACAGCTTTACAGCTCACAGCTTTGTTTATAGTAACAGTCACTTATTTAATGAGGTTTCTCAGTCAGCCCACATCAACGCTATTTGACGCACTTCATTACTACCTCATCCTCCTCACATTATTGCACACCGAATAGCTGCACGTTGGACCCACATTAAACTATAATGCCTTGATGAGTGGTGACAGTGATCAGAGTGCAGCATCTGATTAAAACACACACACACACCTTACTGTTGACATGCAGTGATATGACCAGTGACAGTCATCGCTGTGCACTCTCTAATGAAATACAGCGGCCTTGCTCCATATTTAGTATGTCAGCTGCTTGTGTGTCATTTTGGGATTAAACTGCTGTGACTGAACATGGAGCCTTGATACAGTAGCTTTCTGTTCAGCAGTGCTGCACTGACACCCTGAGGCCTGTGTGTCACCTTCTGGAGAATGCAGAAAATATATGCAATTTGGAACAATTCACAAATCAATATCACTTAAATTTTAGTATAAAAACGATTATATTGTATTCCTGTGGTGCAAAAACATGTACCAGATTTACTCCGAAATGATGAAACAAATTCATTTAAAAACAATAAGCAGCCTTATCAACATTTTACAGAGTCTGCAGAACGTTGGCTCCGTGAGATATCATTTTCAGCTTCCTGGGGGAATATGCCACTGCTCATTTAATCTGTAGCTCCCTGCAACACTTCCCTCAAAGAGGCGGAAAACAAAGGCGGCTGAGAAAAAGGAAAACACAACTCATATTTCATTAAATCAGTAGGAAACCAGAAAGCAATCAATGCAGAACACGGCTTTGCCATTTTCTTATCCACTGACTCAGAAATTGACAGATAGAGATCTTGCAATTTGAAAACTTAATATTAATTCTGTTTGAGTGACAGCTGCTGCACTTCATTCATATGAATTCAATCATGTGTGTAAAAGCGTATTTGCCTCAATATTGTGTCAAAGCGGAGCGTGCTTTAACAATCTGTCGACATTCGAAGGGTGTAAACACATTGTCTTATTGATTAAAAGCCACATCGGTGTAAAGAAGCAGGACTTCTAAGCACGTAATCTATATTTCTTCAACTGGAACTGAAAAGAATTAAGAGCTAAAGAGACATAAGAGGTTTTCCCAAAGGTGGCGAAGTGGGAGCTTCAGTAAAACATCATCTGAAAGAAAAGTAAAAATGTTTTTGTAAAAAAGTTGAATTGTAAATATAACTACTGAAGTAGAAAAAAAGACTATTTTACCTTTTCTGATTTTTGTGCACCATTTCTCTTCAAATCTAAGACATAATAAAATTCAATCAAATCAGGTTTTTCCATCCAGAATGATGGAGCAGCAATATTACTGTATATATAATATTCAGAATATTTCAAAGACATCTCTCCTTTGCAGTGTCCATTGAGTGTCACCTGATGTGACAGCAGGCGGTGGAGAGCACTGTGCTCTGCAGTGACACTCTGTCCACTCGCATCAACAGCATTGTTCCCTACAGCAGCCTGTCACTACTCTGCCTTTAACCACCTGCTCAGGGAGAAAATAAAGCAGCTATGGCAACACCTGCCCGCATCTGGTGCCTCGGCAGCCACCCAGTCACTGTTTTTATGGGTCACAAAATGATGGCTGGTCATTTTTCTGATGGCCGGGTACTAAATGCTGGCAGGCTGCTGAGTGGAGCAGGGGTTGGTTTAAGTATTTCTGCATGTGCAGTTGTACAAAATGTTTTGAATGACCGTAGCAAAGGAATATGACTTAGAGAAGGTGGTTTCTTTAAAAAAATGTTTGTAGCTTTGTTGGAGCTATAAACCTCTTCACACGATTTCATTATGTTCGATTAGATTAGCTTAGTGTAAAGATTGGAAACAATTTGTTTTTGGCACTAACTGCATTGTGTCACATGAAAAACCACGCCCCTTTGAAGCTTGAAAAGGCTGGACAAAACAAACAGTATCTGGACTCTTAACACAGCTTGAACGAAAATCCTACATTAAAACTTCTCTAATCAATATTTTTATATTAACAATGAGTCAGATGTGTCATATTAACACCAACTTTGCGATTCCTCTCAGCTTCACAGAACGTTTTAGCATCTTTCAGTTCATTGTTTGTTTTTTACGGTTTTCTGCTAAAATCTGGTTAAACACAGCTAAAAGGAGAGTAAATACTGGGCAAATCAGGTGGACAGAAACACAACTTCAAATGAATGCTAATGTTGCGCCGTGTCTGCTGGATTTGCTAATAGGCATATCGCGTTATCCATTTCAACTTTATAAGGTCATATTATGTCAAAGTCGTGGCTAAGGTATGCATAATGCATATCATCAGCTGTTATCTTATTTCTCTAAAGACTCTTAAGAAGTATGCCCTGTGTCACATTTCTGCTATCTACTTCAAACAACTAAGATATCAAACCGATCAATCCGAGACCATAAATGTTCATTACCACCAGACATGAAACTGTTCGATGTTGCCCGATAAGCCTCTTGTTTATGTGTCGGGACTGCAGTGCGTGATGGTGATTCAATTTCAGCACTCATCTTTATCATCGTCACAGTTGGGGTCTGCATTTCTCAGAAGATTAAATTAATTTAAATGTGAACTGATCCAACTGCAAAAAGTTTAATCTGCCGTGCTGTCAGACACACACACAGAGAATCAGAGATGAGAAGCTTAAAATGAACTGATTTACTTTGTAATGAACAGGGACATATTGAGTGTCCAATCTATCAGGTCAGATTGTATCTGTGGTAACTTAAAATCTTTCATGCTCAAATATGTGAACAACACGGGAGAATAGCTTGTGATTTTCATAATGTAACATTGTTCTTTTTAACTGCAGTTTTGTCTGTCACTTGGGAATTAAATCATTAAATAAACTACCTGTGCAGCGGTGTGTCTTGAATTTTTATTCAATATTGAAGGGAAATAATATTTCCCTTCCTGTCTTAGAAGTTATTAACAAACATAAAATGCTGCCAATGTTTACAGAAGGGGTGTCAGCATTCATCTAAGCACACAGAGCAGATTACATTTTGGGAGCACACTTGTGTTGCTTGAGTTAGAACTTGGAAAGTGCAAAGTTTTGTGCTTATGAATAAAGTTAAGAAAATGAAGCTCAAGTGTTAAAATCAGCAGTTTCTAGTCGGCTGTAAAATGTCAAAGACTATTAAGTTCTATTAATATCAAAACTACGAACGCCGTGAAGACATTTTCATTGCTTTTGTAATATTATGTGGAAATCAAGCAGAGCAATGTAGAATAAATAAAGGAACAATATACTGTGTGTTTTCTCAGAATCATAAAACCCCCACTCAAACATTGCCAGAGTATATTTAATTTAAAACTTTTCCATTTGCAGAATGCGAGTGTAGACAGTGAGCTTCAGAGGCAGGTGAACCAGGAGAAGGAGGGGTAAAGAGACAGGAACAAGTCTGGTTACATATTTGAGAGTTACCTGCACACGGCTTGTACCTGGCTTTTCATTGTTCTGTTGATGGGATGGAGAAAGTGGAGGTAGTTCAGCATAAATCAAAGGCATACAAAAGGCATAGCTCGTTACTGCTCCCTCAGTAAATATCAGGACAATAAGAAAGTGAGCAACTGGGAATTACACAGGTTCTGCAATTTCATGTAGCTTGTTTGAAAAAGAAATTCATGAAATCTCTTTTCCAAATCTATTTCGCTTCACAATATGAAAAAGAATATAAAAAGTGAATATTCAGAACACACTAATTTTAAAGATGAACTGTAATTTAAACTAAGCTTTGCTAGGTAGCTAGCAGGTTATATATCCCTCCTTTGTTTTGACAGCGCCCCCTACATTATTTTTTTCCAGGTAGCATGAACTCGTTTTGTTTTTATAAATACTTTATTATCTCACTTAATTCTAAAAGCACAGGCTGTTGACTTTTACAACGGGTTTACAACATATTGGAGTTATCATAATTATGAGTTTCTTTTTTCTAAATAGCTTTCTCAACTAGGAAACTTCCTGAAAGCTCTGATAAATCCGACATGGGGTTTAACAGTGGAAAGAAAATCAAGTGAATAGGGACGCCTTCACGTCAGCTACAGTTCATCGTTCAAGGCGATGAAATCTAGAATTAATAATGTTAAACAAAAACATGAAACACAAAAACAAAAATGGAAAAAGAAAATAAAAAAGAAGCATGGGGGAGGATCATACACAGTCTAATTTGTTCTGTCATAGTTTCAAAATGAACCGAAAATATTTTTACACATCTCATAATAACATTTCAGACATCTAAAGTTGTGTTTTGTCAGCGCTGCTGTAAGCTTGCACGCTCATGCACTTTGGCATCCGACACGAGACAACCACTTTTCTTTTGAGGCAAATACGGTAACGTTAACGTTCTGTTTCTGTCACTCGTTTCTGAGAAGGCGATTATGCTAGCCGCACCTAAATTTGGAGTGCACACGGATTCAAGCCTTTATGGTAAATCCGCTGAAATGGACCAATGCAAAAATCTTCATAGATTGCCTCTTAATTTTGCACCAAATTGATGCATTTAAACTTTAAAATGTAAAAAATTTTCTTCCGCCATAGTCTCTTCAAATCCTGTGCACTAATCTGTGTTTTAATGTTAATTTCCTCCCTACAGGACACAGTCACTACTGGCATGGTGGGGCTCTGGGAGCAACAGAGCTTGAAGGGAGGCCAGGCATCGTCAAACTGCTGATGGAGGGAGACAAAGTGTATGAAATCGAAGAGTCTCTTTGGCTCCCACTGGAAAAGCAATTAAAAAACTGCAATTAACATTAAAAATAAAGCTTTTAGGGAAAATGGGAATTGACGCTGAAGCCTTTTGGGAAAGGAGACAGAACCCTAGAATTAAAAAATGAGACCTCAATAAATGACTGACCATATAGTCAACAAAATGTCACTTTTAAAAAATTTATTTAACTTATTTATGTCAATTTTATTTCCATAAAAGATGCTCTAATTCTGCTGGAAAATTTGTAATTTGTTTAAGGATATTTTATGTTTTGTCAATCAAGTTTTGCCTAGTTGTGTTTGTAATTACTTGCTTACTACTAACTTAAATGTAAACATTTTGACAATATTAGTTCAATTTGTTCATTGTTGCTTATTTACACTTTTGATGTAAAAACAGTAATAAAATGCACAATATTTTAAACCCTCAATCGACCAAATGACAAACTCTCTTGAGTTGTCATGTGATGGAAATGCTAATCAGTCATACACATGGGAATCTTTTCCATCTCTACCATCCGTACCACATAACGTGAATGTGACACTTGAATGTTTGCGTCGTGATTTGAATCACATGTTGCACATATAGGTGGTGTTACAGGACTCCTGGCCACCTGGTCATTTGCCATCACCACAACTGGACCCATTTAAGAAAGAGGAAAAAGGAGAACGCTTATGCTAGCTAGCCACCTTCCTTTGTATAATGTGGAATGAACACAGTACTGAGTGTGCACGGAGTCTGCTGATGAGTTTAATCTAACATGAATGAAAAGTAACATCCAGCAGGAATCACTGCTAATGTTAGCAAGCTAGGCTAGCCCCCTGGTTAGCACTTGTGAAAGGAAGTTAGCTTCCTAACTAGCTTGTATTCCTCGTGGAATACAAACTTACAGTACAGTATGATGGGTTCCCCTCAAATGTTAAATTGAGTAAAGTGACAGAGGTCTTGAATCGCTAACGGTACATGTCCAAAAACAGTTTTATCATCTTATATGTTGTTGCAGATCTCACTGACCTGCAGTATCAGCCACCCCCCCTGGTAGCAGCGACGTGGCACTGCACTTCCCTCTGAAGATCTCCTCCCCATTTTGTCTTAATGAGCTTCTTATAAAAAGGAGCAGTTACTTTTTTACGGGTAGGTCTGCTTCTCAGCCTGGAGACATCAGCCTGTTGCCTCTGCAGAGCTGCAGGAGAGTGAGCGCTAGGCCTCACATAGCTAAATGCTACTGATGGATAAATTTTTCCTTTCTTGACAAAGTTTTATTTTCATAGTTTTATTCATTTATTTATTATACATTTATCTTATCTCTACACACACATCTGGCATCTGGAGTTCTTTATGATATGCTCTATATTTATATAGAGTGATATGCTCTATTTCTATATATATTATTTATATAGAGCATATCATAAAGAACTCCAGATGCCTAAGCACTGGAGGTGAAAAGCACCTAAACATGTAAACCTGCTTAACTCCCACACAGCACCTGTTCTTTCGGTCTGTGACTCAACTAATCTGCTTTTACACCAGCTAACATCCTTTGAGCAGTCATAAAGGTACTCATGCCTGAAGAAGTCAACAGGAATGGCCAGGACGGAAATCATATATTATTATTATTTTTATATATATTTCTAATACGAATAAACAATTTCTTTTAAAAATCAGGAATGGGATAGGACCATATGTATAAAAAAAGGGATGGGAGTCATTGTTCCGGGATTGGGACAGGACAAGTGTATTTTTATGGGAGCAGGATGGGACAGGAGTGAAAATCCACTCCCGTGTCAGCCTCTAGTCCAAACACACAGAGCTGGGGCGAACC
Organism: Micropterus dolomieu; assembly: GCF_021292245.1. Classification (NCBI taxonomy): domain Eukaryota; kingdom Metazoa; phylum Chordata; class Actinopteri; order Centrarchiformes; family Centrarchidae; genus Micropterus; species Micropterus dolomieu. The sequence goes on from NC_060150.1 coordinate 7,085,651, forward strand.
TTTTCTCTGACTTAATCCTGATTTGTTTGTCTTCCAGGAAATCAGCCACTGTGGCGACTCCACTATCCTCTGCCTGGAACAGTATCGCCATTTTACAGCCCAAAAATGCGAAACAAAACCAAACAACAGAAAACCGCAAAGAGCCTGAAGCGTCAGTCTGGCTGCTTTTATGATGAAAAGGCTTCAGCTGGACGTGAAACTGATTGCAGACAAATAATAATTTATTATGAATAACAACACTGACAAAGTACAATTTATGTGCGTCTCTTTACAGCCGTCCTGCTTCTTAATTTTCTCCTTTGGTCACAATGAGTTATAGTTTATTGCTTTGTATTTGCCTGTCCGTCTTTTCACCGCCAGTCTCTGCCACCATGTGAGCAAAATAATACCAGCAATTCTGCTTCAGTTTTCCATTGATGTCGGCACTTGACTGTTTGAGTTCTTTTTTACACTTTTGTGTTAGTGCAAAATTATACGTGCCATGACTATAGGCCAAAAGATACCATTTGCTTTCAATTATTTACAAAAGGAATGTGTAATTTACCAGGATTTGCCATCATGAAATACATCAAAATCAATTCCCAATACATATTACATTCATCACCGAACAAAACTCCTTGGAGGGCCTGGAATATAAGATAAGCAATCCCTCCTCAGGCAGAAGCAGCTCTAAACTACATGCATCAATAACAAAACATCACATTCCCTGTAGATGTCTGGTGCTAATGGATGGAATGAGACAATGGGTCCCTGGGAACAGACAAGTGCATCGCTCTCAGTCATTCTGTGTCTTTGGTCAAGCTAATTTGTCGATGCAGCAGAGCTACTCTGACACATTTGTCCACAGATGTCATCCATAATAGCATATAGGTTAAAGGATAAGGCCATGAAAAGACCAAAACCAACATGTCCATCTCTCAGTCGATTATAACTTCTGTCTGTGGCACTTAGTACCAAGCCCACTGGTTCCTACTGAAGATGTAAACCTTTTTAAACAAGGACAAATAATTTCCTTAAACAGTTGGGTACTGTAGTTTATAGCAAACATTACTCAAATGGCAGGAAACAGTGCATTTGTTTGGGACAATTTCCAGCAGTGGATTAATCCACACCTGGTGCTTTATTGAGTCTTTCCAGCACCAGGATAGTGTATGTGGCATTTACTAAAAATTAACATCAGTGTGTGTTCATGGTGATAAAGGGACATGTCAGCCAGTAAAACAAGGTGACTCACTGATGTGTTTTTAATAGTTTTTGGACAACAATGGAGCTCTATAGCACAGAGGAAGAAGATATATCAGGCTTTGACACAAACACACACACACACACACACACACACACACCCCTTGTTGGTTGGATACTCGTTGGGTTTTGGTCTTTTCATTGGATTTGTTCCCAAGAAAAATATAGTATCCTTTGATTTTTCTTAAAGCACAGCTACTGTATTCTGCTGTTAAACTTATTCTGATAACTGTTTCATTCATTTTAATGTAGCTTTACTGCAGCCTGCACTGTGCAGCTGTTTATGTAGGTAAATAATTAAAAATAAAGATTAGATCAAACACAGATACTTAATATTGAAGATAGAAACATATTCAGGATATCCGTACTTTTGACTGAACCCGGAACGGTCACTTTAAACAGAAGCTCTGAGGACCCTTGAGCCAACTCGTCACGACTTCCTTTTCTCGAAAAAAAAATTGCCACATAACACAATCGAGGCAGCAATTACATTATCCAACAAAGTGTACTTGGCAAAACAAATTAGTACAAAAATAGTTCATTTTCTGACATACATGAAAACACAAACAGCGACATTTGGGGTCCTTCCGATGACATTGTCTACAATAACCAGAGGGCGAAGTGTGTGTGCGTGCGGGCAGAGGAGGACTTCATGTTTACACAATCTGACAGGCAAATCTATAGCGCAGGAAAAATGCTCAGCCACTGGAGTAAAAGTCTGCAGCTTCAGAATTTGAAAAGATAAGTCTTCTATAAAAACACATCACAGATATGACATATCTGGGTCTCCACCAGCGTGGAAAAATTGTCTCAGACTCATACAAGTGAAGTCAAAACAACTCGCTGTCATATTTCTGCTCTGTGCCGGCGTTGGTGAGTCAGTTGTGTTCAGGATTTCAGGTTTAAATTAGTCAAGCTGCTCCCGCTGTGTCGGATGGCTTTGAAAATAAGCATCATGACTATTTCTAGACACAGTTTACAGCGCACTACTCTGAATGCAGTTTATAAAAGCTTTGAAAACGTTTACTTGATTCATATTTTAGCTTTGTTTAGTAAAGTATATATTTACAACCTCCCAATGCAAACAGCCCAATCTGTGTTATGTGTCTGCAGTGCAGTGAATAACACACACGCGTTGTCAACAGGATCCTGCACTACACGCCACTGGCATCCGGCTGTCACTCGGGCAACAGGATGTGCGTGTATTTGGAGCAAAGCTGAAAACAAGCTACATCATTTAAAAGGCCAAGGTTTTTGTCCTAGCGACTGATTTTTAAGTTCTTGGAGAATCCGTGCTGCTCTGTGAGAAGTACAGCAGTTCACCGTTCACGTTTGTGAAGTAGTCTAGGATGTAGATTTCTCACAGCCAGAATAAGCATCAGACGAATGGAACAAAAACAAGCAAAAATGAACTGGTTAATTAGGTCTTAATGTCATGTAAGTTTCAAACTGCAGCTGTACAGCCCGCTGCAGGTTTTTAACTACCTGCAAACTGGGGTTTTCTATTACCTGAACATTTAAGAAACTTGTGAGACTTGGTAATGACTAGAGAGTTCCTTACATTTCCATTGTATTTGACAAACCACGACGTTTCAAATAAAGTTAGTAAAAAGGAAGAGCAGGACAGAATCAAGGTTATAGCCAGTATTTTAGAGTCTAAGTCCCCCCTACCCTCGACACAACTGAAGTCTGAAGTTATACAGATTTTTTAACATTATATTTATCCGGTTTATTTAGTGTGTGCACTTGTTCATTTTTTGTGTTTTCTGTTTTTCATTGTCTCCAAAATGTCAGCTTTTCATGAGCTAAATCACAGGCAGGCGCCCTTGTTTCACCTTTGAGACAACGCGTGTCCCAAAAAAATCCAGTAAGATTTTAAATGGTTTATTTAGTCTAAGAAGTACAACATTTTTCGCAACTCATTAAGGAAAAAGTGTATCTAAAATCTAATTTGGAAATACATGTTTTTTACTGCATGTTTAAACACTGCACACTGCCAGGAATAAAACTGTAGTGGGAAAATCATGAATCCTTTATTTATTTATTGGCATAGAATTATCTTATTCCTCTGTGTTGTAGAGCTTTGTTGTCCACAGCTATTGAAAACACATCAATGAGCCACACCACCATAATGCTAAATATTCATTAGAACACAAAGCGTTTGCTAAAATGACCAGCTGTTTCAGTAAGTTAGTTTTAAATATTTAAACTTTCTTTTCGTTTCTAACGTAGCCCTTTCCTGTTGTTTTTGCTGTTCTGCTGTCTTTGGCAAATTAGCTTGTCATTACTTCTTCTAACACAGTACAGGTAGCAACCAATTATCGGAGGGGGAGAAGAAACATTAATATGGAGATCAATTTGTGTAATCTGTAAATATAAAACACTTTCCACAAATACAAAAAAATGTAAACTCACAAAACTATTTTACAAATATTAAACAGATCAAAACAAACAAATTCCACACTTAAAAATATCTGTGCATCCATATAATACCATTATAAAATATTGAAAAGCATCTTCCTAACTTTTACTTTTGAACAGGCGTTTGTGAATCCAGTTTTTATTTGTGGATCTCAATTCTACGTTTCATTTTTGATCTGTTCACCCAAATAATATTGAGACAAATTGACCTGCATACATCAAAGTTACTTTTTTATTAGCTCAAGATTGGTAACCATAACAAGACCTAGTGAAAGAAAGTGTAGGCCATTGAGATGTCATGCAATAGTTATTACCTTACATATAATCTGCCACAATGACTACTTTCTAAAACTTATCGTCTGGTACAGTGACCCAGAGGAAATGCTGCTGTTTAATTAATCTAATACTACATGACTGTCTACAAGGAGGACCTGCAACTTTGAGATTTCACACTAACATTTCACATTCAAAAGAAGAGGTAACGTTAGAGAACTTTGTTAGTCAGGAAGTCATGTTATATACTTGCACAGCTCACGTTAAGTCTGCTCTGGTTTAATCATTTCTGACACGCCGACTGTAACTAGAGACAAGCAGCTATTTGTGGCTAATTTAGCAACAGGCAGCGTTAGCTGCTGAAAGTTATGTTAAGTAATATTTATAAGCAATGAACTAGGGATAAATGAGAGGATCGTTCACGAGAAGTGCTGCACTGTTTCAGAATAAATCTACAATCACGTCTGTCAGCGTTACGTTAGCCTCCACCACTCACCTACTGTAACATTAAACTCTTGCTGTGACCAGGGAGTGTGCAGTGAAAAAAAACGGTAGGATTAGCAAGTCTGGTATCAATGTTTTCAGGAGAGGAGAAGTGAAGGACTGTGATTATTATTTTTTAAGTCATGTAATTGACGTGACAAATTAACAACTCACCATGAACAGTGAGTGTGACCGCTACCAGGATTTAGGGAGCTCCTCACCGCAGCTCCGGTCGACTGCGGTCAGCTGATGTTTTGTTGTGTGGTGCTGCAGTGTTGTTAACAGAGGAACTGCAGCACGCCCTCTGGTGGGCAAACTATGCAACACTCATGACATGAGGGAAGGATCCGACTCTCTATTTCTCTTTTTTAATAGTCTCATCGGCTGTTATAAACGCCGATGCAGCTAAATCTGCAAGTAGCTTATAATCGGCCGATAATATCTGAAAAACGATAAATCAGTCGGGCTCTAATTGTTGGGTTGGGGTTTTTTCAAGGTATTTGTCAACAATAACAAAATATAGTTTTGTTTTATAGGGAATGAATGCCTCACAAAATAGTTTTAACACCCCCACCAAAATGATCTTTAACACTCAGCTAAACCTAAAACTGTATTCCCCTCTGTCCTTTTGCTTATTCAACTCTGCTAATACACACTTTTCCAACATGTCAGCAAGTTTATCCGTCGCCGCTCTATCGAGAGTAACTTGAAAGGAGCGTCTGAATGCAACTTTGCTCGCTAAGCCTCTGGATAGACTCCCACTGCCATCCTCTGGCTTTCACATCCACACAGAGAGAGAGAGAAAGAGAGCTTCTCCCCCCTCCTTTGCCTTAACAGTGTGTAGGAAGCCTGTGGAAAACACTGGAGATAATAACTAACTAGTCAAACCTGGAGCGGGATCAAAGCAGGCCGGCTGACAAGAAACCTTCTTAACAACACAGCAGCAGTAGGTAGCGGGAGGGGGAGGAATTTACATGTTATGCAATGCGTTGGCTGTCGTATTTATGCTCAAAACATCCATAAGTTCTCAATGAAATGTTCCCTTTAGCCTTGCTTTGAACCTGACAACCTTAAAATACTTCTATGGCACTAATTCAACATTGTGGAGAAACAAAGACAGTGTCTGTATGTCTGCAAAAGTATTATGGGATATTATTTCCAAATGCCAATTGCAGCAGTGTAGGGGTTTGGTGTTAATTGATCTTCTATGGTTTATACAGAGGGATCCCCAAAAGCAATTAATGGCTTCTCAGTTCGTTCTAGACTAATTTTGTTTTCATCAGAGAGGAGGGAAGAGTGGGGACACACCTGCAGTGATTTTTAATTAGTCATTTTTCTGAAGCACTGGTAAAGAGACTAATCTATGGAGAGATGCTGGAGCCTCTTGATGTTTAGCTCCTCACTCCCACATGGGTTTATGCAGAGAATGTGAGGACAATAAAATGTATAAAAGAAAACAGGTAGATGGATGGAGGAATGACAGCACGCCAGATCCTTTTCTTTCCTCTGGCACACATCAGTCCCACGTGATCGGAATAAAGTTTTTGTGTGACAATGTCAAGCGTACCCTCGAAAACTAAAGCAATGTTGAGTATCTCACGTGCTTCAGAAACTTTCAAATGCATGTTTTTTAAAGGAATCAGTATATGTTTTGGGACCTTCTTTTGAGAAAAATATGTACAGTAGTCAATGGCGAGAGACAACTTATTTTTTGATCCTGTTTTAACTGTGCCCTGAATTACAAGATGGTTGTCAATATAAAATATAAGTTTGTCCGTCAAGAAAGCTGCAGTTTGTCGTAAAAAAAAAAAGTTACATATATTTTTGTGTGAAAAACATTCAATGAACTACATCTCTCGTCTCGTACAATGTACGTCACCAACATGCCTGTTTCGACTGTCAATCTCACAGTAACACGGCATGCACGCAAAACTCTGCACAAGACTGTTGAATGGCAGGCGAGGGAGAGAGAGAGAGAAAAGGTTTAACAATAAGCATCGGTTTAGCTGAAAATTTACAGTGTAAGTTGAATGAATAGAGACTGCAGCTCTGCAGCTTCTCAAGATTAAAGTGGAGCAGCCTTGTGTGACCCCCCCACCCCCTCTCAACAATCGCTGTTCAGTCGATTATAGGCAGGACTTGACGATTCTGATTCGACTATGTAAATCCTTAGTCGGGGAGAGCGCTAATTCATTGCTTGGTTGCTGCTAGCTAGATATCTTTGCTTTGTTCCACGCAGAAATATATCTCACCTTATGTGTTTAATCCAATGACTCTCAGTCCTTTTATCACATCATCTACACATGTTTTACAAGTTTTTTGACGAGCTTCAGTAACGTCAGCTTCAGTCATTGAGTGAAACAGTTACGACGTCACATATCAAACTTTTGTGTTTGTGGTCTTTGTAATTATGTATTTTCAGTACTTATACTTCAACAGTTTTACATCAAACTACGACTTTCTTGACTTTTAACTGTATATTTTAAAAATACCATCATCATATATGTGATTCAGTGCACAATTCAAACGGGATAAAAAAATTTGTTGTCTCTTGCCATTGACTACCATACATATTATAAGTAAGGTCCCGTGTTGGTCCACCGGAAGGGAGGCTCTCTTTAACTAATCCCAGTAAATTTAGACAGTTTGGGGGACAACTTTTTGCTCTCTTTTAATGGACGGTTTATTTCAGTTTGGTCTTTCGTTAGCTTAGCGCAGGTGCAGAAAGTGTGTAGGGGGGGTTAGCCTCTACCAAAAAAGAAATGTGTCTCCTGGTTACGAAAAATGGTCTTATTTACATTTGTTGACTTCTTAGCTGCCAGCTAGCCACTGGTAGCTTTACCTACAAATCGGTTGGTAAGCTTTCAGTTGAGAATGGGAATTCTCCGGAAAAGCCACATACAATCGGCAGTCACGGAAGCTAAGCTAACGTTAGCTGTTGATGGTCAGTAACTGACTGATTGCTTGTTAAATCACATACACAATATTTAAAGGCATCTTTAACAGGAGAAAAACTAATGTAATAAGTAATGTAACTGTTTTTGTGGTTGAGTAATTAGTACCAGAATTACTTTTTCAATACGTAACTGAATAAATTTTTCAAGCAATTTGCCCAACACTGGTAATCACTTTTAGTGCTTTAACACAACACACAATAAAAAGATAAGCTGAATAGACACACGAAAGGCAAAACGTATTGCTAGACAGGAAACACATGAGGCACATTGTTTTTCAAAGATCACAGCAGAAAAACTGGGTCATTAACCAAATGTTAAAAATGTATAACCTTGCAGGTTATGTGTGGAGCTTTTTATCTTCGGGTGTTTATACCAGCTAATCAATATTCTTTGATCTGTATGTTCAAGTATGTGTATTTTCTCTCTTGTGTTTCTGTTACTGCAGTCAGGCTCCCAAAAAAATATTGTGTATATTTTTTAATTATTTCAGTAAATTCTCTCTTTGTTCTTTGTTGAACAAACTTCACAGACTAACTTCATCCACACCAACTTTCCAGCACAGGTCTGTTTTGTTGTTTCTCACAGGATGCTCATCTTACCAAATTTAAAAATTTATTTAAAATAGATAAACATTAATGGATCAATAAGTCTCTTTACTTAACAGATAAATTGCCTGAACAGATTGCTTAATCTTCCTCACAAGCCGTAGTATGTTTTTAATTCAAGCTAGCAAATTGCTCACTTTAATGTATTTGTGTGCTCGATGTCGCCTGTCAGATTGTGATAGTTCAGCTAACGGTTTGACGCAAAAAGACAATGCAAACAGCTAGGAAGTATCTTGGAATTAGATTATCCAGTTTTGTAATCTGTCTATCTATCTTGACCTACCTTGGCAATTGTGCCCAATGCAACACCGATGGGAAAGGCACAGTGCATGCTAAATCACAAATATCTCAGCTTCACCTGACTTTACAGATGACATGACTGAGTACGTGAGAGATATCAAAGGGAGATCAAGTGCTAAATGATTAGATAAGGTATTAATGTCTTGATGTCATTTTTCAAGACTGAAAAAAGAATGGGAAAGCCACACACCCCTATGCAATCATTTATTTTAACTTCTAAAGATGGACATATTGGAAAACTGGTGTTGGATTTGACTGACATTTATAGATTAATAAATGAGAGCTCTATGGGTAATAAACTAGAGTGACACAGAAATAGTCCTTAGAACGGCTATTCATAACCAAGAAAGGCCTGGGAAAAGCACATCCAACTCAGACTCAACATGAAATACAGAGTAAAAATAAAAGATTTTAGTGCGTACATTCAAATTAGGCAATGAATCCGTGAAATATGTATCTTCTCATCCAAAGTTTAAATTCAATATTTAAGGAGTGAAATGATTCCAAATTTCTTTTAAGCCAATGTGTAAAAGATTATTACAATATAGAAAATTACATTTATGAGAGGAACCAAGTTAGAGCTGACTATGTGAATATATTTTTTAATGTAAAAAAGGCTTCTTTTGAATGAAAGGTCAAATTGTATTTAATTTCATCTGTTTGCGAGTATTCTCCTCATCAGGAGAATAGTGAAGCAGATAAATGTATTTAAAAGGTGAGGAATGTCAGCTACTGTGTTTGGTGAGACCAGCCCTCCCTCTCCTCTCTGTTCCCCTTTGAACTCTGCCAGTTTCAGTCCCCAGCTGAGAGGAAGGAAAAACGAAGGAAGAAGAGGAAAGAGGATAGCAAAGGAGGAGGTAGGGGGGGGGCATTACACTTCCTGTGAAACCTCCAGCAGTTAAGGGATCTGAGAGGAGATGAGCTCAGGCCTCACAGACTGAGCCCCCCTTCACCATGCAGACACCCACTGCACTGGCTTTGGCTCAGGATGTAGAGATCTGATTAGAGGTCGACTAATCAGAAGGTCTCCAGTCTGTATCCTTGAGCAAGACATTGGACCCCAAAATCATCCACATGTTTAAGGTCCACGTACATTAAGTTCAGCGACAGCAGGATGAAACAGGAAATATTATCACTTGTAGCAGCTGTAACGCTCAATCATCAGTAACATGCTCAAGTGTGACCAAGTATGTCAGTTTTGTGTAGAATATTCAGCAGGCAATTTAAAAAAATATAATACCACATGTCACATTACAAGATCTGTAAAAAAAGAACACATTAATATTTTAGCTGAGATTTCTACCGATTTTTTTGTGCATGGAGTTTTACCCTCTTTTTAACTCATCTTACATCGCTGCCAGCGAACTTAAACGCATTGTCATTGATATTTAATACAGAAAATGCTTTCCTGATTATTATGTGACGAGGAAATGATTCTTGTCATTAGATATACGCCATGTTTTTTTCCTCCAGTGAACAAATATTGATCGTATGCTGCAGCAAAAAAAGATAAAGTGATTCCAGGCAGGATGTGGTCAAACTGCTGTCATCTGATACAGGAGATTGGTTGGGGGAAGTAGCTGTAGTGATTTCTCTGTGTGTGTATGTGTGTGTGGGAGTTTTTCCATGAGGTATTTACTTGGGTGTCCTAAGTATCTTCCTTTAACACAACACTGAACAATCACAGAATACTTAAGATCATTTTTATATTGATCAACAGCTTGGCTTTGCTTGGGTTTTCATCCAGCAACAAAAACATGTACCGCCAAATAAGATTTGTATGAGTTATTTCTTTCTTGTAAAGAGGTGGTTTTATGCTTTCTGGCTTTCCCCCTCTCCTTTATTGAGTTATATACCTTTTTTGTGCATGTAACAGGTTTGCAAAGTTAAAAGCCCAAAGTCCAGCCCAAAGGGAGTTCCCATCTCCCACAGAAAACACTGTTCTGACCTGCTTGAAAACAGCCTGTTTGTAGTCCAGTGGCTTCCCTTTCATCCTTGTGACGACATAGGATGAAAGCTAAAATATAATAAAATCATATAACACTCGCCAAGCGGCGACACGCCCTCAAAAACACCGGTGGGCTCTGAGCTGCTGCACATACCTCCTTTATGGATGAAAGATACTTTTGTTACAGATTAATAACTCACCACTCTGAAACTCTTGCTCCAGTCTATGTTGCCAAGCTGGTCGGCAACATGCACTGCTGAACCGAAGCTGTGGCTTCTCACTGACCCGCCCTTCTCTGCTTTTGATTGGCTAGTAGTCCTTAACTAGGAAGTGCGCATGTGCAACTCCCAACAAAGATCATTTAGAGAGAAGATGCATCACTCCACAGCTAAAACGAAGCCTCAACACACAGGGTGAAAAGAGGAGCTGCTGCAATGTGCAGTATGACAAAAAATATGGTATTTTTTTTTTAATTTAACGATGTAAACCTGTTCTGGTACAACCCCTAAATAAGATTTTGAACCTGAAAATGAGCATAATACCACCTCTTTAAAACCGCTCAGAAGATCATTGTTACGCAACCACCGAGCATGATATCAATGAGTGCCTGCGCAGAGGATACTAAAAGACAGCTTAATCTTGTTATACATCACTGTGTTGTGAAATGATAAATACATCTACCTTGTGTATATAGCATATATAGCTAGCATTAATACATGGATCCAGTTGTGGTGATGGCAAATGACCAGACAGCCAAAACACACAGCATTGGGTAGACCTGTAACCTCAGCAGTCTGTATGCTACCCCTTGATTCAAATCATAACATGGAGTCATGTACGTAGTGCTGTGTTAAACAGAGCAGGACCATGACTTTTAACAAACAGCAGCCAGTGCTCCCCAGTGGTCGCCCACACAGATGTTACACCAATCACATCACAGTACTGCCATCATCAATCAGAACCATAAATTCACCCCCACTGGAGAACAGTTATGTATGGAGCGCTATTAATGCAGAAAAAATAAATCTGCCATTTTGATTAAATAAGTACACAACTCAAAACAAAGATCAAGGAGATATATCAGAATCAGAGCTTTATCACCAAGTAGTATTTTATACGTACAAGGAATTTTCTAAGGTGCTAGACATAAACATACGCCGAATTTAAATGTAAAAATATATAAATATGAAATAAACAGATGTAATATATATTCATTTCTTCAAATATTTTGATTTCAGTTAATACAATACAACTATAATACAGCCATATTCATGACATTGACAGACTGTGTGGTAAATGGAAGTAAAAGCCTGAAAATGAATTAGAAGTCAAAGGTCTTCAAAGATTTTGACAAAAGTGTCAAAAAGGTGTGAGATGGCAAATGACCTGTTTTTACTCGCACTCAGAAAGGCTTTCAGATAAAGTGGTTACAAAATTCCTTTTTAATTCCTTGAAGTGAATTTTTGAATGCAAGCTGAACCTTGGTTGCATTCTTGTCTCATAAGTAATTTCTTTTGCATCAGCACAGCCTCTTATTGCATTTCATAACTTGTCAAAGGCTTCCTGTTTCACTACCTCTCCTAAGCTTTCATTGTAAACAACACATGACAAAGTTGGCTTTATCTTAAATAACTGAGGCCATTTCTATCATTTAAAGTAATACATAATCATTTATTACTAAATAAAATCCAAGAATGAAATCAGTCCTGCAGGTCCCAATCCAATGCATTTGAGAACATGACACACATCAGGCCAATTTTCAGGATGGACTTGTGGATCAATGCTGAACGTGATAGTATTTTTTTCTTTTTAATTCAATCTACAAGGTCATGTATCAGTGCTCCCCATGTACCAAATGCTTTACATGGATCAATGCAAAGCCAACATGGATGTCTGCCTGGTTACATGGTCTCCTTTGATCCATTATTAATAATGCTGAGGTGCTGCTTTTTGGTGTGTTTTGAGTGTGTGTGAGATAGAGATTCCTCAGAGGAATGTTTTGTGCTCACAGCATATATTACTGGCAGCAGCTACAAGAAAAATTGTCCTTGGCAATCTTCCTGGAAAAAAGTTTTAAGTGTCATCATTTTGGCTTGTTAGTAATGTAGTTGTTGAGTAATGTTGCAGCCATTAAAGCCATCATCAGTACCAGTGTTGTCATCATCCTCCTCATCTTAAACCAGGAGCAGCAAAGAAACTTTTGTCCTTTTATGTCATCATGACCATTATTTTATCAGCAGACTGTAAAAATGAAGCAAAAAAAGTAATTGTTCAAGCCCCCCCCTTCAGAATCAGTCTAAGCTGGAAGTAGTATGTAAAATATATTAACTGTTAAACCTCTTCAATATAAAAGCCGTGACATTTACGAGTCGAAACAAAAAACTTCTCTTATAAAATCAACCCAGCATCGCATCATCGGCGGCAAGGCCACGACTTGTTTGTGGGAAAGAATCACTCCTTCCATAACAAGAAACAAGACAAGAAGAAATGTCTAAAAGCTGTTGTGTAGCAGCTTGTAAAACAAATAAACATGCCAATCCAGATGTGATGTGAGGCATATAAGAATATTCAATAATGTTAGATAGTGTGGTAAATGATGCCGGAAACAGTTAACTACAAATGGATAGCAAGCTCGAGTGGGAGGCTGCTGGAGTACAGTTATGGAGTACAGCAGCATCAGATGTGGACTAACAACTACATCTCAGGCTAGCCTAGATCAAACAGTTGGTTATTATTTACAGGCCACACCAATACTATGCAGAGGCACTGAATAAGTAGTTGTTCCAACTCAAACTTTGTGTCACTTCAAAAGTCTGATTCATTGATTTAACACACTCAAAAATGTCCCAAGCATTGTTCTAACTTAACTTTATAAAGCAACAAATTCAATTCATGCTATAAAAAGTGCTCAAATAGTGTAAGAAAGCCAACAATTACTGAAAACTCACCCACATTACCTACGCCCAGATAGCAAAAGGTTTCAAGTCTTTTATTTCAATCCCACTGGGTTACATAGATGTAAAAATAAGTGATGACAAAAAGAAACCTTGACTGGTTTATCCTCCTGTTTAAAGCAAGTAAACACAAGCCTATGAAACAATAGCCAAGGATTAGCTCTTCGCCTGCAGATGCCTGACTCAGGCTCTTGTCTTTCTTTGGTATGTGTGAAGAGAGCAGCAAAAATAATTCTTGCTTGCTGCTGAGAAACACATTTATTTTTATACTAAATCCCGGTTTGGTAGAGTCAAAACTTTACATTCTAGCACTGCATGTATATAGTTTTAAAATGATAGCGATGGCAGATTTACCACAAAAGTTCATAGTAATTACTGAAACAATGTGTCTTTGATTTCAGACTGAGGTAGACAAAAGCAGTTTCATATTTCTGGTCCACAACCGTCAATTCTGCAGTCTGAAATGACAGTGCAGATTATATCAGTTGTAATTAATGCTAACTCTAAGGCCGAGTTCAGACTGCTGGCCAAAGTGACCCAAACCTGTTTGTTTGTTTTGCTCATATGTGACGCAGATCTGATTTTATGACAGTCACATGGAATCCATTTTTTATCTAGTTCGGATTTAATATAGATACAGGTCGGATTTTTTGAAATGCAACCTCAGTCTGGACAGTCAGATCTGAATTCATGTGACTCTGACCTCACTCTAGAGCGACCGTCGTCACGGAAATAAAGTGAAAAATGAATTGCTCCACAGAAGAGTCATAATTAAAAATGTGCCTCTAGTTGACCTTTTCCCTAAAAAGACAAATACAGCTTTTATTTGTAGTGCATTGACTGCAAAGAAAAAAACATTTGCTGTGAATCACAGAGCATAAATATTTTTTCTTTCATATTAGACTGTATATTTAATTGAAATATACAATATGTCTGTATAGAGTTATGTATTTTTATTACCATGCTATTTCATTAGTTTGGTGTTATTCTTGTTACAAACAACTGGTATAGTTGTTCTTGAAATAGCCCACTTTTTAAACCACATCACAGACTAGTGTCATATATGTGTAAAAATTGTAAGGCACCAACCATTTCAAAACATAAATCAGTAAAACTACAATACTCTCACTTGCTATTGTGTTGTGCAGGGCTTCACAAAACACTGAAGGGGGGGGGGGGGTGCATTTACACAAGTAACAGTACCACTGCCTCAAACTCAGAACAAATGAGCCTACAGGGCCATACGCAAACAGCAGTAAGCTCAACACCACGGAAGTCAACAAGGACGCGCACAGACAACGGCTATCCGCAGACATCCTGCAATAAACAGGGAAAGAATGTCGGCCAGTATATGGCTCCATGCTGGCATATTGGGGTAATAATCCCATATTATGAGGCAGTATGAAATAATATGACAACAACCCTAATAAACTGGACACACTGAAACTCCTCACCATCCATAGCCTAGTATCAATCAATCCAGCTCAACCATTTGGACCATGCAGGCGCAGCAGCACAGAGTCAGGATGAAAAAAAAAAAGAGGCTTTCACTCACCACAGCTGAGGGCTCACTTGAGGAGAAAGGCGGTGTGACACCAAAATGTGTGACCTATCAGATTCTGTGACCCCAGTGGGAAGTTAAGTGCCAGAGGCTTTATTGACGATGTGAAGCAGCTGCAGTTTGGTTGGGTTTAGGCACCAAAAGTACTTGGTTAGGGATTAGGTACTAAAAGTACTTGGTTAGGGATTAGGTACTAAAAGTACTTGGTTAGGGATTAGGTACTAAAAGTACTTGGTTAGGATTTAGGTACTAAAAGTACTTGGTTAGGGATTAGGTACTAAAAGTACTTGGTTAGGGATTAGGTACTAAAGGTACTTGGTTAGGGATTAGGTACTAAAGGTACTTGGTTAGGGTTTAGGTACTAAAAGTACTTGGTTGGGTTTAGGCACCAAAAGTACTTGGTTAGGGATTAGGTACTAAAAGTACTTGGTTAGGGTTTAGGTACTAAAAGTACTTGGCTGGGTTTAGGTACTAAAAGTACTTGGTTGGGTTTAGGTACTAAAAGTACTTGGCTGGGTTTAGGTACTAAAAGTACTTGGTTGGGTTTAGGTACTAAAAGTACTTGGCTGGGTTTAGGTACTAAAAGTACTTGGTTGGGTTTAGGTACTAAAAGTACTTGGCTGGGTTTAGGTACTAAAAGTACTTGGTTATGGTAAAGAAAACATGTAGTTTGGGTTTTGGTCACAGAATCTGATAGGTCACAGATTTTGGTGTTACCGGCACGGTGGTTTTTTCTTCTGGGCAAACTTCTGGATGACCTGAAGTTTTTCAGAGAGTCGGCCAACTTGTTGTGGCCCCGCAGTGCTGTCTCACATGTTCCACGGAGTTTGATAAACGTTACTATCCAACTGTCACTAAGCTGGTAGCTGTTTTCCTCCACCTGATTGTTATGCTAACTCAACGGAGCGCCTGATGGGCAGCGATGTTTACCCTTCAAAGCAACGTTAAACTCAGTTTCACAGCATCGTCTAGATGACTCCCGCTGTTTTCATGTTTTACAATCCTCTCAGAAAGATGAAGTTGAAGACAGGCACAGGGTGGTCTCCTTCAAAGCCAGGGGTGCTTTCCCGGTCACTCACGGCGCTGTCAGTGGCTCCAGTGTCCGTTAGACGTTAGCTTGCCGTTAGCGATGGTGCTAACCTGTTGCTATCTGCAGACTATAGTCTCAAAACAAAGTACAGTACACAAAACTGTGTAGTAGTGTGACAAACTTATTATAAACTAGCCAGGCTACTAACTGTCTCTCTATATTTTATTAAATTAATCTTCTGTAGTTGGTCACTAGTTCCACAGAAAACACACACTGGCAGCAGCTGCCGGCTGACCAGTAACTCCGAGCCGCTCTGCCTGTTAGTCCCGCCCCTTAACCAATCGCAATTTTAGAAACGTGATAGACATCTACATGGACGAATCGGAGGCCTCTCCTAAAATAAACACGATGGGCTGTCATTCCTCAGGGTCAGAGGTTATCCTCTTAAAGTGACACAGCCGAATATGACAACACTTGTATACTGATAAGCACATTTTAACTCAAACCCAGGGGTTAAATGCACAAAATAGCATTTTATGCATATGCCCCTCGCCATGGGGGTCCACTGGGGTGGCCACCAATTGGTCCTTTGCTAAGCCATTTCTGAGGTCTTAACACTTTCATGGCTGCGCTCCATTGACTGGTATTCAAAAGGAGTCATTCTGTAGCTGTTTTGTTAGGCTGTATTTTTCCAGCATATGGTCAAACACTGTTCCTTGGTCACTTGTAACAATTACAGTTGTTACCCAGAGTTGTTGAATAGAGAAGTATAATTTATTCCCTTTCCAAAACCTAAAACAAATACACAAAAATGTAACGTTAGGTTGTGGATTGTTCCTAATGTAGGTCAATGTTAGTTAGCTAATGCTACCTAACTTAATACTGAATGTAATGTTATAAAGCCCTACTGTTCTGCCTTTTAATGATTGTAACAGTAAATAGAGACCTACCCAGCTGTGCAGGAACAGTGTTAATCCTTAATATTTTTATCCTATGTATAATCGTTAGGTGATGCAGTGGTTCACTTTTACTCTGTGATTGGAAGGCTTTAGCTTCTGTCTTTATTTGTTTCATGTCAGTTTGACTGCCTGAAAACAACCTTCAAATGCACAATGCAACTGCAAAACTGTCTGCTTCTTTCTGAGATCGTTTTTAAAATTAGACAATATTTCTCCAGAGGGTGCAGTAATAGACAGTGGCCCCTCCCAACAGCGCCCCTGGACATAACCACTAAGGTTAGCCTGAATTCTGATATAGTAGCATGCAGACTGTCACTTAGTGGGGGAATACAACGTAGTGGATGTGTCAGTCCCGAATGGCTTTTTTTCAAATGCAACTGTAACCCCACCAGATAATGTAGATAGCTGATCATATACTGCTTGACTTTGGAAATAACGTCTACTGTAAGCTAGTTAGCCAGACATGCTAAGATCTGCAGCTTACTTTAAAGGAGGCAAACACACTGTTTCATCTTACACGTTCTTGTGTTTTTGGATTTTGTCATTGAAAATGACAGCAAACTCCAAACTCTTGGATTTGAAATGAGTGTCACATATTAGAGCACCATGAAAACCAGTCTAGCGTAATGCATCAGTGTGAGAAGTCCAAAACATCTCAGGCCTGCTCTGCCTGGCTAGGGCTGCTAAGCTATGGGTCAATTTCACATTTTGGACCCATGTAACAACTGCTAGTGCTGGTTAGGTTGAAAAATCTTTGAATTTGAATGTAAAAACACAAGGGCTAGAGCATACATAAAATGATGCAAGGCAACAACACAAAAAGGCATTTTTTATTTAGGAATCCTTTAAGGGACCTCTTTGAGTGTCTGGCATTAAAGCAGCGGAAGGCAATTTTAAATACTGGCAGCTGCAAATGGAAGCAAGAGATAAGTGTTTGAAATTTAATGAGTTTAGTCTCCAGAAATCTAACAATGTGACTTCAGTAAACTGCACTTTGTACGCTCATGTTAACCAACACAATTGCAAAGCACATTTAAGGAAGAATTGGGGCAAAAGTTCTAACCTTGGTCCAGCTTTCTCAGAATGGAGAGCTTTCACTTCCCGCAGGCTTCATTTATCATTCATCAAAGAAATTAGATGTGTTTTTTTGATGCTGTTCCGAGACAATCTCACACTTGGTGGCCCCAAATGGCAGTCAGAAGAAACCATTTGAATTTTTGGAGCTTTATTTCCCAGAAATCATGTAATATTAAGTCAGAAATCTCATCTCAAGTGCCCACATTTCTTCTTTGTGGCCTGAGGGAGTGAAGATGGTGAATTATTTTGCAGCTGGATCGGCCTTTGTTGGACAATCTTTGGATTGAGGCAATGTTCTACAATACATTCGATTTCTGAGGTTTCCTTTGTCACTTCTTTTGGGTAGAGACCATTTTCCATCAGGGTCCATATCCATCACACACATTTAATCATAACACACATCCTAAAATGTAGTGCTTTTAAAAAATAATGATCTACACATGATCTTTCAAGTGTTTTGAGGATACCTGATTAGATGATGCAGGATGTTCAAAAAACCATTGTGATTTTTCGTTGGGTTATTTCTTAATTTTCCAGATGGAGGGGAAATCTCGAGAGTTTGCCTTGAAATATGCAGTATGACAGCGGAGGTCCAGTGTTCCCCTTGTTTAATTGAGTTTCAGTTTTTGGGCCCCCACCTCACAGGGACTTTGAGTCATCCATAAACTCGCTGAGGTTTAATTGCTTTTGGCTGTTGAGCACCTCGGGGAGAAATCTGGCAGCTGCGCAAGATTCCTATGTTAGGAGGTACTCAGCACACTTTCACTGAACTAAAAGGCTTTATTACACTATTACACAATTATGCAGAGAATAAGCATATTTTCAAATCAAGTGCACCACGGATACACCAATCCCAATGTGTTGAAGCGCTAATAGTATCTCTTTATTCACATTAAAGTATCAAATATGTTGTTTTTTACCATTTGAAGAGTGCAGTCACACCCTGCCTCACTGTCTGTTCTCGTCTGTGTGCAACAATAAATTAACAAGATAATGTTATTACATTTTCAACCCACATAATCATGATTACACAGCAGAAAAGCTATGTGCCTTATGTTGGCTTATAAAGTCTGAACAAATGTCATCTTACTCACAAATTCACTTTCTTCTCAGATGAATTGCTGCTTCAGTAAAAAAGCTGCTGTACTCCTATGCGCGCCAATGTTAAAAGAAGAGCCTTGATTTTTTTTCAGTGGCTCTCTCTTAACTCTTTCTGCACTGCTGCCGTCACCAGAGGTATCTTCTCAAATACACAAAGGAGTGCTGCATTTTTCTTTATTTCACCTTGATCTGGGTGAGCACATTCGTTAAAAACAAACTTTTCACAGTTTGGCGAAGCAAAAGCAATAATTCACACAGGTCTCCCCTCAGCTTGGCAAGCTGCTGGCTGCTCTCTGGTAGCATGCATGTGAACGTTTCTAATAAGATTTCTAATAATAGTGTCACTGTGGCTTCTTCCATCTGTGATCCATCCTCAATCTTTGGCTTTGCTCAGAGATGACTGATAGGTGAAGAGTCAGTGGGCTGCACAAAGCTGATAAGCCGAGTCTGCACAACCCCATAGACTCACCTCTAATCTCCTCACACAGTTAGATGTGTGTGTGTGTGTGTGTGTGTGTGTGTGTGTGTGTGTGTGTGTGTGTGTGTGTGTGTGTGTGTGTGTGTGTGTGTGTGTGTGTTGGGCCACCTAACCTTGACAGTTTCATTTTTTTTAAAGGCTGAAGAGATATTATCTATCTGTTTTAAAGTGGAGGAAAGAGTAAAGACAGAGCTACTGAGAGTACCCTTGACCCTTCACATTGCTAAATGTTCAAAACACTGCAAAGACTTCAGAAAAAATCTTTAGATGCAGCATTTGATTTATCCCTACTGATGGAACAGATCAATGCATTTAATCCTAATTAAGTGGTCTAAAGCATATGAACAGGAAATAAAACAAAGTGACAAACTGAACTGTGACTTTTGTTCTTTGGTATTTTAGTGAAGTTGCAGTATAAAATCTGCTCCATGGCGTCAACATGTTATCATGTACATTTTAAAGCATACACCTGTCTTAGACAATGCTACTGGAGCTTTTAGTGCAGTGTTTCCCCACCTGGGTCGGTACTTCCACAAGAGCACAAGATATTTACAAGCGGGAAATAATAACTCAGTGTACAACCATGCTTGCAGCTCTGTGAGGCCGTATTTAGGCACAGGAGCTTCAAGCTAAAAGCAATGCTAACATGCTGAGTAAAATGTTTACAATGTTCATTTCAATACAACTTTAATTACCTCAGTTTTACCCCCAGTTGTGTGCAGCAGCTTGCCGTTCAGATCAACAGTTTCAAACACAGTGTAAAACAAATTAAAAAACACTGTTAATCACCAAACTACAAACATTAAAAAGCTACAAGCTTAAAAAAACTGGATAAAGGATACAGTCTACAAACACACAAGGTAATGAGGCCATGAGGCATTAAAGAATTTAAAGTAGAATTTAGTGATTAGAAGGCAGACAGCAGAGGGGATAATGATTTGTTCTTCTGGCAGGGAGAGCTTCGTGTCCTAAAGGCAACAATAAGAATTCACCAGCTAAGTCTGGCTCAGGTAGGTTCAATATGTTCATTGATTTCTCTTCGAGTGTGATGTTCTGCAATAATTTTGGATCCATTTTAGACTTCACAAAAGTGTCCAAACATTTCACTAAAAACTAACAATGCTGACCTGTTCGTGGCACTAGAGGAAAAGTCAGAGGATCACCAAAGTCAATAGGATTCATCCTCTGGAGACCATGAATGTTTGGAGGATTTCAATTCCCAATTAAAATCTTTATTGTCTCATGACACGATTGATTTTAGTTGAGTTGAGTCACAACATCATAACCACGTTAGGATATAATAAAAAACATCTAATCTTTATCTTTTTCTTATAAAATAGTTGCACCTCTTCAGACATCAACATTTATTCAAAGTAAACAATTTGAAAAGAATAAATCACTGTTCATGGAGTTTAGCCTAATGCCTAAAAAAAAGCATTAGCATGGAAATTAAAAAATACATACTTACTGACTGACTCCTGATTGGTCCATATCTGACCTTGCCAGGAAGTTGATCAGCTTTGTAAACAGTTATGCTAATGACGCTGCAGCTCCACCCGCTGCTCCATCAGCACATGAAAGATCCCAGAGGAGTTCTCCTCCCTTCTCCCCCGCTGCTGAGACACCCACAGTTGAGGGACATGTGGAGATGTTACTACCTCCATTTGCATTTTTTAGCTGTAATCAACCATAAAAGTAGTTTGAATGTGTACTTTTAAAGTTTATCCCTCTTTTCTCTCTCTCCCTCTGTTTCTTTATTCCCTCTCTGTTGGCTCCTCATCGCAAGAGTCTTCTCTCATCCCTCTTATGCAAAAACAATTTGAGAGGCTCTCTGCTGATGCTAATGCATCCGAGTCCATTACAGTCCATTAACAAACAGCACCACAGCAGGAATGTAATTGTGATTTAACAGCCTGAGATAGGACCAAATGGATAAGACAAGTTTGATTAAGAAGTTGATCATTAAGTGTGAACCATCTTTGAAATGCGCATAAATAGCATGTTAAGATGTTTAGCTTTACCCCAGGCTTCATCTGTGTGTTATTCATACACCACAACAAATGTTCTCGCTCAGGATGTTTGTCTAATCACATAAAAGTGTGACTTCAAAGCACGCACCACACACTTGCACAATGAACCCGTCTGCATGGGACTTGAGGCACAAAATGTAATTCTGTGACAATGAAAATTTGTCATAGCTTCCATTTTTACGAACAGAATGGGATCCGCGAGCCAAAAGAAGATTTTTAAGCAAATTGAGTTACAGCTCAGCAAAACAAACGCACAGCAGGATTTCAGCTGCACAACGGGAGTGGGTGACAACTGATAAGCGTCTTTGGCTCATTGTAGAATAAGTGCCACAGTAGGAGGTTTGGGCAGGGAGGTGTGAGTGTGTTTGTGTGACGGGGTGTTGATGGGTGGCTGGCATGCCAGGGACCCATCCAGAGCCCATTCATGATAATCAGGGCAGGTGGGAGTCCTGGGTGCTTTTTTGTTATTGGTGAAGTAAACACACTCAGCAGGAGGTCACTCTCAGTGTGTCACTTTCACACACACACACACACACACAAAGCGATTTTTGTGTTTCTCCACTTTCTGTAATCTTTAGGGGGTCCTCGGCTCATGGAGATGCTGTAAATTAACTAATAAATAAACAAACAAACAGGCATTAATGCTTCACTGAGAACGGCTGGAATTTGTATTAGTGTGTGTGGGCCAAAGCCAAGTCTGAGACTTGCTGGACAGGAAGTGGTGGTGGCTGGGGTTAATGAGGTTAAAGCCTGAGGGAGGGGCAGCTTAAAAAGATGGAGAGAATGCAAAAGAAGTGCAGCGTAAATGGCTTTGAAAGGCTGAATCACAAAGTACAAGTTTGTTGAGCTAATCAAAGGGAAACTACTGCTGTGCAATCATTATATACCTGCAGTAATCGTGTTTACATTCTTTCATTCAAAGTAAAAGAGCAGGGATTTTCGAGTGGAGAATGTTTGCTCTGGAAATGGCCCTGCCAGATCACAAAATACATATTTGTCAGGTGTGATAGGGTAAAATGAAACCACAAGCTGATCAGTCACAGTTCTTGTTGTCTCTCAAAAGTAAGTCTCAACCAGTGCACTTAAGGTATACTTGACCATACTAAAAACTGAGCTAGCCGGCGAATGGTTACTTTTTATGTGAGGTTAGAATCTGTTCACACATTGGAAATGAAAAACTGATAAATTTAATTTAAAAACTACTCATAGCCCTTTAAAAAATGTAATTATATAGCCTACTTTTTAGTGTTGACTTTCTTTAGGTCTTTACCTTTAGGGTCGTTGGCTCCACATGATCTAGGTCTATTATATTTATAAGAGCAGCTAATTTCATGACCTTAAAATAAAACTGTAAATGACTCAAATTCACATGATCTACTTGCTAGGGTCGTGAGGATTTTGGAGCTAAAACTAGGTTTAAAAAAAGAGGTTGTCCTGTTGATTATTTTGCATGTTACAAGAAAATAACACAAGAACAAGTGTTTATGTGTCCCCAGTAGATCATTGGCACATGCCCACTGTAGCATTCATGATGTTGACTGATATTATTGCAATGAAGTAGATACATTTAGAGCTTAAGCAGGCAATGAGGACTCTCCCCTGACAACATGCTCAGACATGTGTTGAGTCAGTCAACATTTGGCCCCTGACCAAAAAGGCCAAGCCTGGGAGCAGATGGGAAGGAGAGGAGAGATGCAGGAGGTCAGTGGTCTGAATGTAGACCACAGTGAGTATCAGACATATGGCTAACCAGACAGAAGAGGAGTCTAGTTCACCGGATTATAAAAATCTGTTGCGTGGAAAGTTTAAATGTTAAAATAGCTGTGAGCTCTGTTGTCAAAGCTCAGTTCGTGCCAAAGTCCGCTGAAAAATCAGGCAAATAGCTAGCTTACTGATCCAACAAAACATGAGTTGGGAACTTTTATGGTTATTTGGAAGCCGCTCTGCAGTTCACCACAGAAATGTTCCACCTAGAAGCATGAAAAGAGGTTCCTGTTGTTCCCACATTCTTCTCTAAACCACAGCGGTGAGCCCATGTGAAGTTCTCAGTTTTCATTGAAATAAAAACTGATTAGATAGGACCTCCTCCACCAGCAGGAGGAGGAGGTCCCCTGCTGGAGCTGCTCTCCCCGCGACCCGATCCTGGATAAGCGGATGAAGATGGATGGATGGATGGATAGATAGGACCCTCTTGAAAACGAGATGATACATCTCAAGAGGCTATCCTTTAATAAATTTAAATTAGTGGTTTGCATCAATGCTGAATTGAACGTTGTACTTATTTGTCTACAGAAAGTACCCACTATCATAATGGTCCAGGCTGAAAAGTCTTTAAAGTTCTCTTTGGGATAGCACCAGAAGTAAATATATATTATTTAAAAGATAATAATTAAGATAATTGTAGATGTAGACACATTTGTACATTTAGCACATATTTATAATTAAAAAATATCAAGAAAAATCTTACTTTTGCTACATGAAATATCTGAATAAAACCACTCTTGCATACCGAGGTTCCACACCATTACTTTGCCTACTTGTGTCAGCATTTTAGATTAAGCCACATTTTTCCCATGTTGCACCAGTTCATTCATAATGAACTAAAGGCTCGTCATTAAGCCCAAGCCGTTTGCACGCCTCAGAGCCACAGGGAACACGTTTTTCTCTTCATCCTCTTTTCTCAAGACCAGCTCGAGTCCGGCACAAGCTTTTTCTGTAAAACGCCCATTGTTTCGCTTTCAGCCTGTCTCTATTTTACAGCTGTGCATGACTGATTGTCTGAGGCAGGAGGATGGGGGGGGCAATGCCCCACCAGTTTAGACCTATTGATCTACACGCTCCCAGTCTGTGTTTGTCCCAGCTGGTCCTGCAGGAAAATAAAGTGAAGGGGGGTTGAGGTTAGCGGCTGGTCTCACACACCAGCAACTTGGGGAAGCCTGCAGGTTTACATTCAGAGAGCTTAAAGAGTGTGTGAGAATATTCTGTGGGCGACCAGCGATGACTCCTGCTTTATTGAGCTGCTGCATGAAACATAACAGCTCGCTTCCACCGCAGCCTTGACTTCTCTTGGTTTAATATCAGAGAGTTGATTCTGTGTAAAAAGCAATATGTGGGAGATAGATGATCATTCCTGCTCAATCGAGTTGTTGCTCTTGCCATAACAGTTCATATAAGCAGTTTTATTTCTAAATCACGGTGAAAAAGAGCCTCTACCCTCCAACAAAGATGCTGATGAATAGGGTCATCCTCTCTCTAACCCTGTTATTGCAGACAGATTGAGAAATATATTTTGTTTTGCACTGGAGAGTGGAAAAAGGATCTTTGGCTTAATATTAAAACAATTTATCAAAACTGTACCTTCGCGAAATCCTGAGTGATAGTATAAATTGGTCGTAGGAGAGTTTACAGATTTCCCCTTTATGAATCAAAGTCAAATAGGTATTCAAAATGACAAAAACCTGTATGCTGCAATCTACTTGTGTGAAATTAAGAAAAATGTCCAATGTAGAATGGTATTCTGTAAAAAGTCTATCCTTCCAGCTCCATTTCAAAGCACACAGTTTGTCACCTGTCAGATTAATGGACTGGAAGGCAGGTGTAAACAAAACAATGTGACGACTTTTTTGATTGTGTAATCTCTTTTCTTCAAACAGTTTCTGTCTTTTGGGACTGAGCTGCTAAAGGCTACAATGGAATTCAGCCTTTTCACATGTGCCAAATAGGAGTGGCTGCTTGTCACATTTCTCTTACAAATGCCACCACTGTATGTGTTTGTAAGTCCTGTTTATGTCAGTCTAGTTGTCAATTGGTGCGGCAGAGAGTTTTATACTAAGCTATGTGAGATGGCACTGTACTAAAGCAAAATGGTGCTTAGAGCTAATTGCTAACGTCAGCATGATAACATGTTCACAGTGACAATTCTAACGGACTGGTGTTTAACAGGTATAATGTTTACTGATGTTAGCTACCGTAGTTAGCGTGTTAGCATGCTTACATTTGCTAATCAGCACTAAGCACAACATACAGCTGAGGCTGATGGGAAGTTAGGCAAGAATTTGGTCATAAACCAAAGTATTGGACTCTGTGGGAACCATGAATGCCTTTATCAAATTCCATGGTGATCCATTAAATAGTTTTTTAGGTACTTCATTCTGGACCTAAATGTTGAAGTAACCAGTACTGGCATGGAGCCACAGCGCTAGAGTGGCTAAAAATCATCTGACCAGCTTCAAATCACAAGAACACAACCTTGGGAGAACGGCGGAAATAACTCACAGTACATCTGCATTCAGTGGATGAGCTCACTTCAGCTCCCCTGCTTATTCACCATGGACAGGTAAATGAGGCATTGTGGGGCCCATACAGGACAGGGTGGATTGCAGAGTTGCTAAAGACGGATTTTCTGCCAGGTCAGACCACCCATAGGGAGTGTTTAAGACCAGAGTGGTGCTCAGGCGCTCGGCTTTTGCTGGATTCCTTACTTATTGCAGTTACTGGGTCAGGCTAAATACGCTTACAGTCAGGGCCCAGTTGCAGAATTAAGGTTAAATGGCCTCAGAGATGTTCTTTGTTAAGGGTCAGTGTTTGTCTACCACTGCGATCATAGTGAGTCAGCAGTGAAGTGTTTCAAGGTGTAAACATATATGAAAGAACAGCTGCATGCTTAATGTGTTAACATGTGGACTGCTATGCTTATAGCTGCAGGAAAATACGCCTATATTTAAAAAATAACAAAAAAAAGAAAGCTAAAAATGTCTGATGTTCTGTGTTGTAGCGGTGGCTTGTTGTTGACTTGTAATTCAGTTTGTGTGGTGTCACCCTTTTCCACCCTTAACTACTTTTTGTGTTTGTATTGTAAATGTATTATTTCCCAAAATGCATTTTAAGAAGCCTCAAACAAATTTCCTGGACATCTCCATTCAAATGTGTGTGTATGTAAGAGCAACAATAGACGCTAAAGGAGTGTCCTTCGCTCAAATGCTCAACATGTTAGTCATGCTTACATTTTGGTTTATGAAGCAATACTCTGGGTGGAGAAAGTGCTGGATGATCTACATCTTGCACAAGAGACTACTCCCTCCTGTGTTTCGTGAATATAGAAGCAAAAACGACTCTAGAAAAAAGCCCTTACTGCAGCACCAAACCCTGATAACAGCTGTTGTTTGGCTAAAAATTGTTAATTTTTTGTTTCTTACTGAGTTAGATGAGAAGAGCGACACCAGTCTTATGTGTGTACACTAATTATGAAGCTATGCCATTAGCCTCTTAGCTTAGCTCAGCACAAGGACTATAGGGAAAAGATAGCAAAATCCTCCGACCAGCACCTTTGTTTAATCTGTGTGAGGTGTGAAAACTAGATGTTTTATGAGGGTTTATGTGCCTGAAAGTTTCATGTCCGAGCACAGTAATTTAGTAGGGAGTTTTTAAACTTTAGTGTTGCTGGTGGGCATTTTTCAACAAAGCCAGGCTAGCTCCACTGTTTCCAGTCTTTGTGCTAAGCTGCCAGTGGTAACTTTATGTTAAGTCTCAACAAGCAAGCGAACAAACATATTTCCCAAGATGTTGAACTATTCCTTTAAATATGGCAACAAAATGAATAATACTTGTACATACTGTAGACTTAAAGTAAAATCTACAACAGATTTTTTAAGGGTTGTTATGTATTGTAGCTGCAGTGTCAGTCCACTTAGAAAAATAAGCTAAGAGTCTTAAGACTTTACAAATTAGACTTAAATCTAATATTAATGCATGTAACTCAAAGTTTCCTCCACGCAGCCATAAGGAGCGCAGTTGTGCATCTTTCATCTCAGACGTTTATTTTTCACCTGACAGCCGTTTTCCTGCCCCTGACAACCTAATACATCTCAGACCTTATATATGTGATGAAGTCATCGCAGGATATATAGGCTTGCCATGTGAGGAAAAGCAGTTTGCATGCTCGGCAGCCCCAGGGAATTTACCACGGCCTGTACGTCATATTCTGCTTCCAGTAATACTGTAGCTTTTCAAGCAGACTCAACGATGTAGTCTGACTCACAGAGAGCTTTTTGTTCCATTCAGCTGCTACAAAACCTGCTTTTCACCGAGATGTCAAGACTTTTGAGGTCTCAAGTCAAACTTGTTTTTCTGAAAGGAAAGACTGTCATACTGAAGATGTTAATGTTAACACTGTTGCATAAATACTATTTTAACCCATTTAGTATAGAGCTACAGTAAAAACTGTCTAACTACTGTTTCCTTTTTTGTGTTTGCGGTTGTACATGTAACCAGCTGGGCCCCATTTTTCAAGCTTACGCAATATTAGCAAGCTAACATGACTCATTCTGATCCAGCAAATTTGGATCTTTGAACACAAATTGTTTGATTTGTTGATGTTGGATTAAGTTCTTCTTCAGTGCACTTTTTCTTTTTAAATTAAGGCAACATGAGTAGAGTTGAGACCCATACATAGAGTTGAGGCACATACGTTGAGCACACTTTACTGCAGCTGCAGAGTAGAAGACCCTTAAAATATTTTAACTATGAAGGGAAATCTCTCATAAAACAAATTAAACTTTAGAGATCAAATTGTATGGCAAACTTCCAGTAAAACAAGTTATCAATCATATGTATATAATTTGCTAAAATGACTCAGTTTCAAATAAAATTGCTTTAGTCCAACAATTTATATGAAAAGGTTTTGTGTTTAAATGGCATACCCAAGTCAGATAATAATCAGACTTTGGGTTGAACACATGTCTTCTGCTCATAGTATACCAATTAAATTTGGATTGGCTCTTTAAGTGTACTATTGCGTGTCCTATTTTACTAATGAATGTTTAAAGAGTAAGATAATCCAGAAGATGTATATGATCTCAAACCATAATGATATATTTTTTCAATGGGTGTATTTGTATCTAAAAATGACTTCACGTCTGAGGTTCAAGTGAACAAACTGAAAAAAAACAGTCTTGTGTCAAATCAAATCAAGCTAACTCAGTTATCTATGTACAAAGAACAGGGCCCAGCAGATGACTTACAGTGCTGTTGACATGAGTAGTGCTCATTCCCAACCCAAATTGTCCCCGCCCGGGCTTTAGTAAACCTTCCTGTCACAAGCGCACATCTCTTCTCCATTTAACTGGGTCATTAGAAATAATATTCCACCCTACACAGTCTGGAGTCTGAGGACAAAGGTAAACTTTGCACAATCCACTAAAGCACATATAAATCCACAGGAAAAACTTGACTATGGTTTCTAAGTGATTTTGCTCCAGGCATGTCTGTGTGCTGCACATGTAAAAAGCTTTTGTTAGCGACAGCAGACAGAGACTAAAAACCACCGGCACAGTGCAGCTGCCTGGCTTTGTCTAAGCGTTACAGGGCAGGAAACTAGCAGGCCTTATAATAGGGCACACCTGTGCAATCATGACAATGATCACAGGTGCGTCCTTTGTCCTAATGAGTCAAATTGAAAGATGAAGGAAAACAAACTCACCCAAGAAATAGCCAACGTACCCTATCTGAGGTAAAATACATATCACATTTAATAACCTCTGATTCAGAATTAGTATAGATTTCATACTATTTACATTTAATGTTAAGTAGACAACTGATTTTCTTGTTCTAAAGTGGGACGAATGAGGAAGTTGATTTTCCTGCTGTTGTGTACAGCTTTAAAATACATTTCTGGTAACATATCCATCTGGTCTCTGAAATGGTTCAGTGGCTTTATAGAAACATTTTGCATTTCTTCATGAGGTATTTTACGTCAAAGCTTACTCTCAGAAATCAGCCACCTGTGTAATACTTTACATAGACACACAGATGTGCTAAGAATTGTCTACACCACAGGTGCTGAAGTCCACATCTGATTTTTGTCGAGAGCATGCTCTTACCTGCTTTAAACTATATTTGTTACTTCAGTTCAGAGGAAACTGTGATAAGAACCCAATGACCCAGTGGTCAGAAAAATATGATCTGTGCCAGCCTTATTTCGTCATAATACTATAGTTTAAAACTACGGTCTGAAATTACCAGATTCAATGTGTTTTCCCCTGTTTGTACGTATATATCTGGTGAGCAAAATACATTAAATTGAGTGTTAATGTAGCTTTAGAGAGCACTGCTGGCTATATCCATAACTTATGTAATGAAAGATCACAATACTGTGGCTTCAATTTACCATTTTACATCATGCTTGAACAGAAAACACACGTCTCTTCAATTCCATTTGCATTTATTCTAAAGGGAAAATATATATAATTCAATAAATATTGCGGCAACAACATTGGCAAAGACATTTGAAGGTGACATCAACATTCAAGAAAACATGATAATGTACACGGGGAAGAGACAACAGCTTAGAAAATGAAGATAAGAGTTGGGACCACTGAGCTGCCAAATGTGACAGCACTGACATTTGAACAAGCTAATTGGGAAGTTTGGAACATTGCATTAAAAGTGCATCAATACATTTGATATTTAAACAGCTCCTAAAAGCATTGTTGTTAGAGGAAAAGCCACAACTTAAAAACACTGTTTCTCAAGACATTTAGAAAAGTCTCATTTTCTAATTGACACCTATTTGTCGTTTACATTACAACGCATTTCAAAAAAGGAGCCCCACAGGCTTAAGGGTCATAAAAACAAACACTGAAATTACCTAATAACAAATAAAATCATCCTATTTGTGTTAAGGCCTGGTCACACCAGAAAGTGGCACAGTGAAATTATTTTTGTCTTTGCTAAATGTCGTTCTCATAAGTGAGGGCTATTGTAAACTACTGTAACTGCTATGCTAACCGCTAATGCTAGTCAGAAACAATAGCCACCTGAGCTTCCATTTTCTCTGTCTGTGCCATTAACTCCCCCACTGCCATTTTGTTCTCAGTATTGTACGTTATTCTACAAAGTTTAACAATTATTTTCATTATCAAAAATGAAGAACAAATGCTTACAATTTCTCTAACCCCCCGCAGCTCTGCAAGTGTGCTAACTGTTATTTAGCAAGCTTATTAGCTTTGTCGCTAGCTGGAAAATAAGTTCACATTCTAAACACATTATCTGTACTCTCATGTCTCATAACGTTCTGTAAACCATTGCTCTTTCCTGAAGCACTTTATAGCTTCCTCCATTTTGGACACTCTTGCTCTTTATTCCCTCACAAGTCAGCAATGTCAAGACTGTTTACTATTGGGAAATGTCTTATATACACTTTGTCCCTGCAACCAAATCCACTACTTGCAGCGATTTCTCCCGAAAATAACATATTTTGCTGCACATTTCTGCTGTTTTAATTTCTGGTGTGACCGGGTCTTTCTAAAGATTTTACATAACTTCAGCAAAATCCAAAGCAGAGAACTCTTATTCTCTGAACTCTGACTTCCCGAGACTATTAAACAAGTTTTAGTTGTTACATTAATTTCCACTTCCTCCCTAAAGTGCAGCGGAAAAATTATTCATAGCTCAAACTGGCTCATCATTTTACACAATTAGTCAAATTGACACTTAAGTTTTGATCAACTTAAGCTTTTAGCCCACAAAGGGTCTATTAATGCATGAAAGTGTGTTATGTATATGTACAGTGTGACAAATTGGTAAAAATGAAAGGCCAAATTGCATTTGTTTATCAAATGGTCTTCTGGAATTGTTGACCAAATCCTAGAGGCTAGTGGCTGCCCAGCATGATACAGAGGAGTCCATGAACCTGCCAGTGTGGCGAACAGTTAGGATAATCTAACTCTTCAGAGTTATTATGTTTCTATAGCTTTTGAGGTGAAATGAACGTGCACAGAATGGCTGACTGGTACAAACGTGCATTTATAAATTCAAACAGCTCCGGCGAGATCAGAGGAATCGTTCAGCTCCTAGGATCTGCTGTACTGAAACTGTACTGAAACTCATCAGGATTAAGCTAAAATAAAACAATGATGCAGTTACACACCAATGACTTCACATTTTACCGACAACATATCATAGACAGGGGACACACAGCGTCAGGTTTCCTTTGTGCGGGACTAAGAAATTCCTCTTCTAATCTCCTCTGTACACAGACTAACAGTTACAGGAGCAGGGGTGAGAGGGAATCAGTTCCAAACTACAGTGACGAGTTCTTGTATAAGCCCACCGAGCAAAATGTCTTTGACCCAGCACAAACTACAGCAGCTCCTCTCTTTTCCCCTCCCAGGCAGCAAACCTTCATCGCAGACTTTTTCATTCAAAAGATCACGTCCTTAAACTCTTCCTTTACAACTGGGAGTCTCCTACTGACATCACTCCTGCTAATTTCCTGTTGGTGTGGAAAGCCTCGACCGCATCCGCTTTGTCCTCCCAGAGGAGGCAGGTCACTTCCCCGAGCAGGTAGTCCGCTGACAGATAGCTTCCTCATCTGGTGGGGCGGGGGGCCACATGGATAGGGACGCTACTAGGCATTGAGTTTTCATTGGTGCAGAGTATTCCAGTAACATGTACATGAATTGAAGCTTATAAAACCCCTTTCCAGACAAGTAAGGGGTCTTTAACATGCAGGAAAGAGCGCTGCCCCATAGCTTCCTGCTTGCACTGTGCTCCGTCCTCATTCTCAGTCTAATCCCCCTCCGTCTGATCAGTCACATGACCGAGCAACTTTTGGCTTTGTCCTTCCGGAGGTCCGAGGCCACAGCCGCCAGGTCAGGCCTGCCAGGCATGTGTGAAATCCTCTTATTGCCGCGGGCGGCCTTGCTACGCTTGACGTTTTTGTTGTTTTTGTTGATGCAAGCCAGTGTGGCCACGTGGAAAATGTCTCTGACGCTGTTCTCCGACTGCTGAGCCGAGCACTCGATGTAGGGCGCCGAGATCTGCTTGGCCATGCTGGAACCCTGAGGAGAAAAGGCAAACGTGGTTTGCAGGTCAGGTTTGAAAGAGGTTAACACATTTTTAAGTACTTGCGTCAACACTGAGGAAAGGATTTTCACTCGCAGGGCTCAGTAAAACATTGCTTTAAGCAGAGTACAATGAGCGATTATTCAAGAATGATTTCAGTCACAAAACTCCTTTACTAATCGTGCGTTTCATTCAAATATCTGGCGTCATTTACAACACTTCTCATCTGCGTACCTGGTCATAAGAGACTGGTGTCTGTCTGTGGTTGGAAAGCTCCACCAGTGTGCTCAGGTCGGTGCGCAGGTCTGACTTACAACCAACCAACAGCATTTTAGTATTGGGACAAAACTCCTGGATCTCTCCTTTCCACTGTAGAGAAAGACAAAAACTTGCAATCATGCAACATTCTGAGAGGTAAAAAATGTTTCCTCTTAATTCAGTAGTAAGAAAAATGGGAAATTATCTACCACCACTACTAGAAAAAGATATGAGCAGAAGATCAATAAATAGCTAAATTTTTCCAACAGAATATATGCAAATATTACATATACACATACATAAACACACACACGTATATATATATTTTCACATGTGAATGTATATGTGGTAAAATATGCTTGTTGGCCACAATGACCTGACACAAGATCCCATGAGTCCCCACTCGCCCTTTAACTACAAAGGTTAAAGCTGCCACTTCCTGGAGCCCCTCACGCTTTGGATCCTGGAAAGGAATAACAAATAATCCCCGTGTTTCCTCCCTGACAACAATAAATGCTCTGTGATCGATGGTATTTCTCCAGGGGCTTTAATCTGAGGCTAATGTGCCTCAGGGCAGGCTGACTGGCTGGCTGGCTGGCTGGCTGGCTAGGGGATCAAGTACATCAACATCCAAAGAGGAAGCTGTTTTTACGGTGTGTCTATCACTTGCTGTCTGCACAAACACCACTTGACTAATTCTATGAAAACGCTCATTGTATGGAACATGACCTATGACAAACATAACATTACTGAAACACACAGTTTGATCACCAGATTTAATTTAAAGACAGCCCAGTTAAACAGCTGGTCAAAGATCACCTAGGTTAGCTAGCTAACGGCAACGTTAGCTAATGACACAGTTGGATGTGTGGTTAAAATGAATATCCCAGTTACAAAGACCATAACAGTTTTTGTTTTTCACTTGCAGACTAAACACACAAGTCTGACTGGGTCAGGGTTAATTCAGGTTGTATTAAGTAGTATCATTGTCTTGGGTCTGTGTGCCACTTTGTCTAATACCCCGAGTTGATATGCATGTACTAGTTATCAGCTCTGATCACGAGGTGAGTCATAATCCTCTCAGAAGAAAGCTCTGTTTTGTGTGTGCTGGAAAAATAAATTGTATTCTGCTCTTTAAACCAAGTGTGCTCATTAACTGGTGCCATCATTCTGCTGTCATTGTTGGCG
This sequence comes from Micropterus dolomieu, assembly GCF_021292245.1. NCBI lineage: Eukaryota > Metazoa > Chordata > Actinopteri > Centrarchiformes > Centrarchidae > Micropterus > Micropterus dolomieu. Next base: position 7,119,358 of record NC_060150.1, read on the forward strand.
TTCTCTCTCTGTTTGGTTCAACTGTATTCGGATCCATTTGATCTACTGAGATCATGTCTACTTGTACTTGGGTTCCTGTCAAACTGGGTCTCCTTTGAAAACCAATTACCAGGTTCTTGTAGGATTAGGTTTTCCATGGGTCTGTTTCAGATTAGGTCTGAATATGGACCTGTGAAGACCTCTAATTTATGGCAAATGTGACCGACTGTGTGCCAGAAACTTGGTCATATTGTAACTTATGGACAGCTAAAAAAACACCATGAAAACAGGAAGTGCCTTACAAAATAGGGCGTACCAGGTGTTTTACTGTAGAAAACAATGGTTTTACATTTTTAGCAACCTTTTTTTTTTTTTTTTTTTTTAAGTACCATCAAAGCCTTCCACCGGTCAGATGACTGATTCTGCCTTTCCTGCTTTATGTTCAGTATACAGTCTGACACGTGGGAGTCAGCCAGTACGACCACAGTCAGCAGATGTTAACCACCTGCAGCTTCATGTGAGTACCTGGTGGCTACACATCAGTATGAGTTTAAAAGTCAGTCAGTGGAGTGCATTACTTCCTTCTTCCAGCCGCTCCCGGGGTTTCACCCAGCGACCTTCCAGTCACACTACAACTTTACAACTTCACATCACAAGATCCGACGTCACTGAGGCTACAAGCAAAATCCCTTGACTGTAGACTTTTGATCCAGTTAAATGCAACATGTGCCTTGTCAGCGAATCAAAGGGAACAGACTTTAAAGTAAAGGAATGTTTAGACTTCTGAGGTTATCAAAGGATTAATGATCGCTTCCTGAGTGAATGTGTGCCACAAACCTTTTTCAGTACGCTGTCGAGCGTTTCAGGGCGGCTGATGTCGAAGCAGATGAGGACAGCGTCAGAGTCCGGATAGGAGAGAGGCCTCACATTGTCGTAGTACGGGGATCCTGAAACAAAGGAAAACAAGAAACTGAAACAGTATTCACGCAACATTCACATTCAGTTTGGTTGATCTTTAAAGCGGGCAATGACACGGACACACACAAATGTACATACAACAGAACTATATTTTAATTTATTCATGTAAATTTACGACCTGCATACTTAAATCACTTGAACCACCATCCTCATGACTGATTCAATTTGCTGTTGAATGCTATTTCTGGATCATTTGAACAGGGATCCAGCTCCAGGGACACCAGGGAAAACCTCGCAATCAGTGCTTTAGAACAGGAAATTGGACAACTTGTGTCACAAGGTTGGATTTGCACAGGTTTTCCAATTCATGACTGAGATGGTTGAAGGACCTTTTTACTGGGTATTGTAGCTTCGCTGAAAGGGAAATACCTGCATTGAAATGAGGGGCAGCAATCAAATCTGCTGAAACCTAAAACATATTTTCTTAAATGAATGAACACGGCCAAATCATCACTTTAAACTTGAAAGCATTTCTGACAGTTATTCTCATATGGCATGATTGCAGCTCAGCAATAATCCATAGCAACCAGGCGAGTAAAACAAATAATGCAGCATCAGTAGAAAAAAATGTGCTGACTACGACAAGATCACTTGTTGAAGAAATCTTCTCCGGAGAAACAGAACTTCAGAGCGAGGGAAATGGCTCCCTCCTCAAAATTAAAACCATATGTCAGGGAGACGCCCATCTCTCCGCCAGACTTATACATCTCCGGAGAGGAAGGGAGGAGAGTGGAGGGTGGCGTCATGTCAAGGTGAGTCAAGATCACATGACAAGCAAGAGCTGACCACACACACAACCAGCTGCCAAGAATCTGGAGAATTTTGTTTTTGGTAACTGAAGGTTCCCTTGGGAGGTCCTTTCTAAACACCGCTATGGAGAAAAGCCAGGAATGCACTGACACACACACACACACACACACACACACACACCTAGTTTTCCTAATCTAAACAGTCTGTATGGGAGATGACACTGTTTAAACAATCCAATGCTTTGCTCCAGGCCTGGGCCTCGCACAGCAAAGCATGACACTAGCTGATGTGTGCACAATAAGTGCACCACTGTTGCACACAGAAAAACGAACCATATCTATGTCCATAATCACACATTCCCAGAGTTTGAGCCAAGATTGTCTGGGAGGGGTGAAATGGGATGATTGGGACTTATCTAGGGGTCACTGCTCCATCCAGCATGGACAATAATACTGTGGAAGCTGTACACCTACTGAGTTAACAAAATAATAATGAGAATAATAAGAAAATGATTTGAGAATTCATATTGAAGAAGAACTTGACAATTAATCTGTATCTAGAAAAACACACCAATTAACTTAAGCTCGCCTGCAGTTATAATAACTACATGACTGTGCTTAAAATTATATTTTCATTATATTTAAACAATTTCCATTTTTGGTTCTCTTTAGCAGCAGAGTTAGAAGTTACGTTAGCTTAAATTAGCTAACGTTATAATGTCACAGACTGGCAATACAAGCTGAGGTTGAACTCTGAAGGCGCTGTTGATTAAGATATTCATCTGATGGGTTTAAAAGCATAAAAAAGGCACTCTGACTATTATTTACTGTCTGCTAGCAGAAGCTAACAGTACTCGACTGCTATCTAGCTACATCGTATAGAGCTGGAAAAGCTCTAGCAGACAAACTCTCTAGTCCTCTTTTTGGACAAGAGAAGGACACAATCCATGCTACCTTGTTAAATATCACAGCACAAAGTGGCGTTTCTCTCTGACAAACCATATTTGGCTACGCATATAGACGCCATTTTGCACTGTATGTTTACACGCTAACAGGCAATAGTTTAACAGCCAGTTTATTGGAGACAATTGAGCGCAGGGAGGTTTAGTGACAGGACATTTTAAGTGAGTCATTGACGCACTGGAGTGCTCTGGCTGAAACCCTAAATTCCACAGTATCACTTTTCCAAACGTTGATACACACGGGCCATCCAGGATGCAGCTAATGTCTGTGTCTTGATGCTTTTAATGGTTTAAAAAAACTGAAAGTCAGTGAAGTATGGACGCCAGAAATTACACAGGATAAATTATTTTGATGTCTTGATCAAAACATAATGTGTTTCAGACGACTCTCTTCTTTTCCACTCACTCCCCGAGGATTTTTCGGAAAGCCGTCTGATAGGTGACACCGCCTAAACAAGAAGGCCAGACTCTGAGCAGCTATCACACACAGCACGGGAAGTACAAGGCGAGGAGGAATGTGGAATCCCCACAAGAATTTATTTCCCATTTTTCATGCCTGTCTCACAATCAATCACGACCACACTGCATTGTTTGAAGGTTTTGTTTTTTCAGTCCTGTCTGCCTGGAACCAATCACTGGAAAAATTAGACCCTGCGACTGAAAAGGGTAAGCTGTAGAGTATGTTGACATTTTATAATGAATTGATTGTTTTTGCCAATATGAGAGGAAACAAACATATCTAAAGATGCTGGGTGCAGTGTGGGAGGTCTTATTTTCAAAGTGTCTGCACATATTCCTGTGAATTTACCTGGACATTAAAGTATTTATAGTTGCAAATCCCCTAAGTGCAGCGCCGCAAACCATTTCAAGCTGCACAACATAAACAGGAAAATGAAGGGCAGTATCTTACACGGAGGATCAAAATTTGCATGGCGTGTAGACATGTGTGTACAGGTCTGTTAATGGTTTTCAGGAGACTGCTATAAATGGCAGACAAGAAAGGAAACGTCTCCTGTTAAAAGAGTTGTAACTGCATTAGATCTGCGTCTGAGACTGAACTCTGCTTCGAGGTTATCTTCCTACCAACTGGAAAGATAAGAAGAAATCCCAGAGCAAACACACACACACACACACACACACACAGACCTGTCATCTAATTAGCTCCTGTCATTGTTCTCCCACAGGATCTCTAAATCTGGAAGGAAGACACACACCCTGTCCACCCTCGCTGTCCTTTAAACACACTCTCTAGCCCTCTTGCCTGCTCTTGAACATATTCTTCCTCGTGTCTTGCTCACAGCAAATTAATCCTGTTGAGCACAGTGACATGAGAAGACACAGTGTAATGTGAAACAATACCAAACGCCCAGTGAGGTCCTGATGGAAAAAACAAAACAACTAATGACTTTCCATGACTAAGTAGAAACTCTTCCAAGATCCATCTTGGTTTGTTAATATGCTTTTTCAGGCTGGTTTCCACAGCTGGGATGGAAAGCACCATTGAATGCAATAAATACACATGAAACAAGTTGGAAAATACATTTTTCTCTATTCATGTAATGTGACTCATTCACATTCCCAGATGTTCCCTGACGTTGCCTGTCAGCCATCAGAATACAGCTCTAAAATATTCCATTTTCTGTAAGCAGCCTTCAAAACAAATGGCTTCCTGACATGGAAATTTACTTTATCTCACACAGTCATGAGGTAAGGCCAGCTGCGACTGACAGTCTGGAGGTATGGCAACAGGTCTGCAGGCCTGCTGATTTACTGCATAGCAAGCATAGCTGAGCAGAGCTGAGCAGAGCAGAGCAGAGCGGCATCGAGCGCATGTGTGCGTGGAGCTGTGTTAAGCCATTGGTGACACCTGCGGAAACAACAAACGGCGACAAGCACGTCCAGCCATCCTATACCTCTCACAAATATATAACCTCTCATAAGCCAGACACATTCAACACAAACAGGGAAGACAAAGAGCAATTCAAACTGAAGTAAGCTGAACCAATATCAGCTGCAGTTGCTGTGGTTACCAATATATCTGCTGCTGCAAATACTGCCATCCTTACATGTAAAATCTGAAAAGGTATGGTGCTTATATGATATAAATACAGTATAATACAATGTGATAAGATGTATGATACCTTACAATACAATATATTACAATTTAATAACAAATGTTACGCTACAATATATTACAGTGCTATATGATGATATGTTAAGACGTGATGAATGCTACTATAACACATGTTACGGTACAGTGTTACAACACAATATGTTACGTAAGTTACATTAACATGTGATGTTACGATACAGTATGTTAATGGAAAATAAATAACCCTAAGATACCTTATGATATGATATGTAGTGATACAATCTGATATGTCTAATAAAAGTCCCTCCAGGATTTCGTGAGGTCGTTGTCACAACTATTAAAAAAAAAACAAACAAAAAAAAACAATAACAATCCCTGTGCATTCAGCGCGTCTTGCTGTTTTGACCAATCGACGCAACTTTTCCCAAAAAATTTGACCGGCCATCGCTGTTTCCCGCAAAACATTCTCATACGTCTGCCAGCTCACTACCTTGTTTACAAGCTGCAGCAGACACGTGCGTGTGTTGTGATACCAACATCTCATATCTGCAGACAGAAAAACTGTATCCGGACCTTCTTTACCAAAGTGGGCGTAAACGGTTTTAACAAAATGCAGTATTGTGGTTGAACATACAGGAAATCATGATTAACACACAAAGTGGCAGAAACGCATAGACGTCAGATGAGACACTGTGACACAGGCTACCTTTGCAGTTTAATCGCAATTTTTGGAAAAGCTGCCACATAATCATGCATTTTTAGACCGCAACAATCACAATAAAGGCCCGCGAAAATCAGGAAGGACATGTACGACATTTAATGAATGGAATGTTAGGAAATGTTTCATTACAATGTGATAATATGATACAATATGTTACGATAAGATATGTTGTGACATAATACAACACGATACTGTTCAAGTGAAGAGCTTCAGTTCCTATACATAAATCATACTGTCAGTACATTACTTTTTACTTCATAGAACATAAAAAATACCTACGTCCTTTAATAAAATATACAAAACTTCTCAATGCTTCAGTGTAGTGGGTTTTTTTTTTTTTAAACACAAGCATACATGACCGTCTAAAATCAGCAAAGTTATGATTTAGATCAGAAAATATCTGATTAAAGTAAATAAATATCCAGCCCTAGTGTGTATGGTTGTTCTGATCCCTAATGATCCAGTTGTTGTTTGTTTAAACGTAACTTATTCTGTGGATAAGTGCCCAACAATAACAAACATTCCTCTTTCAGATCTTATCTCATTTAAGCTGACTGCACTAAAAACTTCCAGATGTGAATGCACCTAAAACACTATAAAGATCCACAGATATGATCTCAGGAGGTGCTGTTAATGACGCTCACGGCCACATTAACAACAAAGCGTGAATCAAGTGCGACTGATGTTTAACATGTCCATTCAAACAGGCAGCATATTTGAGTTGGTGAAAGGTAGTAGCCAAGAATGCAAGGTGTTCAGTGTCAAGGCCGGACACACATTAAATGTCAGGTGTAACATCACACAGAAAGTCCTTCCATGACATTAGCAGACAGGAAGTCTGTTATTCTCCCCGAGGACTCAACTGTCCTTTATTTCATCCACTGTATCACCACCGTTGCCTCGAGGCTTTCTCGCCAGTCGGCAAATTCCAGTGTGATTCAATTTCCCTTGAAAGCGAGGTAAGGCTTTAGTGAACCACGCCACTTCTCTTTCACTCCACTAAGGATCTGGGCCTGCTGGGTACAATAGGGGTCTTTGTAGAGGAGGAAGTAGAAACCTTTAGTCTGAGGAATGCCAGACATGCGGCTCCAATTCGCTGAGCCTAGAAATGTGATCCAATGCAACAATGGCCGCCAACGGAGGAATGGAGGGGGCACAGTGTGTGTGTTTGAGCAGCAGAGGAGCTCACTGAGTGCATGGAAAAGTCCCATAGTTAAGATGACCAGCATTACAGGGGAAACAGCACATGCAACATAGTCTAGAAACTACTACTAGTCCTCTAACCAAACTCAAATGCATCTTCCTTTACAAACTCCTTTATCTGACTTTCTTCCTGTTTTACAAAGTGGGTCATCTTTTTAAGTGCAGAGTGGGCAGCTGTTCAAATCAGCATTAACAAAAAACAAGAACTTTCCCATAAGGTTCCCCGGGATAAATATTATCAATCCATGAGAGCCATGGGGTCTAACATGTGTGTCTCTCTTGGAGTCCTTATGTGAAAAGGCCTGAGAGTTCCGGTGTTTCTCCTGATAAGATTTTACTGAAGCCTTTATTTTTCCCAGGAAAATTGGCCCAGAAATTTGGAACAAACATCTCAGACTGATTTCTTAGTAAAAATACTAAGCTGTTTCCTGCAGTTCAATTTACCAGTGCAAAGGTGCGCAATCGGTTTACTCAATCTTCCATGAGCCTTGGATTAGCGCTGAAACGATTAGTTGATTGACAGAAAATGAAAGAACAGCAATTTTAAAGCTGCTTTAATTAACATTTTAATATAAGCAATGGGTCAGGTGACAATGTGTAATGTGAAAGGGGTCACCTATAGTGATGAACCTACAGACTCTGTAGTTCCACCCTGTTCTACAGGCCGTCTTGCAGCTCACTGTTTTGGTTTCCCAGCACAAGACTTTACTTTTTTGGTTCACTCGCCACCCTCAATGATCTTTAGACGCAACAAACATTTCCAAGCATTCTCAGAGAAAAAGCAATAATAAACCCACCAAACCGCAGACAGACAAAGTTAGCGACTAGCTTGTGAACATAGTAGGAGCATTTAGCAGCTTAAGAGCCAGGCATATTTCTTAGGAGTCTGTGGACAACAAACCACTGGACTTACATTTATCATGTGGCCAGAGACATGACCCTAAATGAATGCTAACGTTGCTCTGTGTCTGCTGGATGTGCAAAATAAGCAACTGTTGGCTAACACATTAGCCATAAGTATGTCAGTGTTGTCCTTACAGCTTGTTTTGCCGCCTCCATGTAGCCATAAAATCAATTAACGCAGCTTTGACAAACAGTAAATTGTAAAAATGCCAAACATTTGCTGGTTGCAGCTTCTCTAATGTGAGGACTTTCTGCTTTTCTATTTTAAAAGGACTGTAAATTAAATATATTTGTTTGTTTATTTTGCCATTTTCTGACATTTTAAAAACTAAATTGTTAACAATAAAATGGTAATTAGTTGCAGCCCTGCCTGGAGTCACCTATTTATAGGTTTTGAGATCCTTTCTTGCTCATTTCAACTCAAGTAACTGAGAAAGAGGCCTCAGGCGCTGAGCCGCAGGGATAGTTCTGTTTACCGTCACAGTCTTCCTATCTTCCTGTTTGACTCTCAAACAAATGCAACTCCTTTGCAGCTCATTTAGACATGCAGGCAGGCGGATGAGCAGGTAGGCAGACAGACAGCGTAAACCGCTTCCTCCGCTGCTGAAAGACATGAAGCATCAAAGGCTGCGCCTCAGCCCCTAACAGGCCCCACCCCAAGCCCGGGAAGGAACGCTTGCACAGACAAGCAGGGTGGGGGACAAATGGAAGGCAAGACAACTGGTAGGCATTTACCTTAATGACCTGAATTACTCCCATCACCCTCCCTTTTAACCACACACACACACCAGGCTGCTCATTAAGCCACTCATCACTGCAGAACAAAGACCAACCACAGTGTGTGTAGGTGTGTGTTTGTGAGGGAGAAGGATAGGCAGTCCCGGGTGTTTGTCTTGGTCTCCTTCGTGTCCTGGGCTTTGTCCGAGTGCATCCTGGGGTCGCACACACACGGTGCTCCCCAGCACACCTCAGGAGATAAGGGATCGATTGGATAGGCCCTAGCCATTGGGTGTCTCTACAAAGGGCCCAGTCAAGCTGAAAGCTGTATCAATCAGTCACTGGTTTTGTGTGCATGCTTGTGTGTGTTTGTAAAGTGGGGGTGAGAACTGAAGAGGGGGGGGGGTGGTCTAGCTCCATCTCAGACCCACTGATCTAATAGGAACCGCGTCCCCCCCTTGCTGTTTTATGAAGCAGAGAGAAAAAGAAAAATGGCTCCAGGCGGCCGGCCAACACAGCGCAATAAAACTAAATTCTCACTCTGGCCAGCTTTCATTTCTTTGCCTTACCACTTGCACAATACACACATACTGTAGGGGTGAAAGAATTTGACATTCGAGCTCCTTGTTTTGCTCACATGTAGTGTTACGGAGCCTAGAAATGAGGATTATCTGCTGATGCTTTTAGTTTCCTTTCCTCTGAAGTATAAAACACAGTAAGGGGCAAAAACTTTAAGATGCTGCTTTTGCCGCTCAAAGGACGTCAAGCTTTGCTGAATTCGTGTAAAATCAGAATTTGTAAATTGATTCTGTAGTTTTGTTTCTTTTGAGGGGTAAGAAAAACGTTTCACGCTGATCTTTACATACGTCGCTCAGGAATTCCAGGCCAGAGACCCGCAACAGCTGGCTGTCGGCCTGTCCCCGCCCATCACACACACAAACCATACGCCTCACTCACGCCTGACTGCTGTGCTGTTCACTGCTCAGGCGTTGATGGATGGGAAAGTGGGTTTGTTTACACACACACACACACACACATTTAAGCACACACAGAGAGGGTAAAGCAGCTGGTTTGGACCCAGACTCCAGCCAACAAGCCACAAAAGCTGGATTTCCAGTACACATATGTTGCGCAACAAAACTTCCCCCCCCAAAAAAACGCAACAAGAAGAATTTCACAATGTGTTCTCCAGATGTATGAATATGTGCTCCATTCAGCCTATCATTATCTTTTTTTCCCCTGTTTCTGCTGTAGCTTTGCCCCGCTGGGAAGCAATCAGAAATCAAATCCAGCACTTTGATGCATTTCTGTGTTAACTCTGAGCTACTCACGTTTTTATGTGGGTAAAAGGTGAGCCACTTAGTAATGCGAGGTAGAAATGTGCCTGGCTTGTAGGAACAGCAACTCCAGACTACAGGAAAGGATTAACCCAGCTTTATTGATTAAAATGGGTCACAGATTAATTTCATTATTCAAAAAATGCAAGCCTGGGCCTCTGTATAGTTCATGATTTAGACATCTTACAGGAAACACCACTGCATTAAAGTTCATTTATGAAAAATATGACCAAACGCAGATCTCCATCTGATCATCTCTTATCAGCAAGAGAGCAGTATTGCACGTCCAGAGGGGTCACAGAGGGTTTGTGCAAAGAGCTTGGAACATGTCTGGACACTTCACCAGAAATTATTTGCAGTGAGACACAACAGGAAGCCACAAGAGAGAGGTGATGGGCGGAAACAATTACCTGAGGTGTCCCACAAACTGAGCTCAATCCTCTGCGTGTCGATTTCAAAACTGGCTGTGTAGTTTTCAAACACTGTGGGGACGTAGCTCTGCGGGACACATGAAGAGAGGCCACATTAGATGGGAAAACTTAGGTGAAAATGACGCAAATTAAGCTTATAAACAGAAGAATAATACTACAACTGTTTGTTTACTCAACTCAAGATACTACAGCACTATTAGGCCTGCATTTATTATAAGCATACACACATGCATCAAATAGGTAAGACACAACGCATGTCCTTCATCATTGCTAGAGCACTGAACCATCTGACACATCCTTCTCCATAAAAGCACGACAGGTTTGGTTATCATATCACTGTGTGTTAATAAAAGCAGGTTAATTAGTATCATGTTCATCAGTCTGCGGGGTCTCACCTCGGGGAAACAGTCCTTGGCGAACACGTGAAGCAGGGCAGTCTTCCCGCACTGGCTGTCTCCCACCACCACTATCTTACACTTCACACTCTGACTGGGATCCATGCCGGATTTCAGAGATAATTTCTGACACGAGCGTCTCTCCTTCATTGATTTCAGTCGGGATGAAATATAAAAAAAATGAGTCCACCAATCCTGTGCGTGCGTGAAGCGTCGAGATGTAAAGCGACAGATGCGCCCGCGGTGACTCCCTGTTCGCCTCCGCCTGCTCTGAGCCGGTAAATGCCATTTGCCTGTATTTATAACGTCGCAGGAGCCAATGGCAGCAGTCTGGATGAGGCTCGTCCCTCCCGCGAGCCTCCACACCGCAGCCTGCTGGGCCTGTCCTCCGCGATGGCGCCCCCGTTTGGACTACACACTCACTCAAAACTTTTGCATCCAATAAATAACGTTACACTACTATTAACAATATTAGTGTGAGTAGACACGACATCGACTTACTTTGTCTGTGCCCCCCAGTAATGCCAGTAAATGTCAATATGTTGCCTCCATTTTTAAATCTTTACATTTAATTTTTTTTAAATATTGAAAAAAACAAAAACCGTTATATTTTATTTAGGCTATATAATATTTATAAAAAAATGTTCAAAATTTAAATTATGAGCTTCAGGTGGCAGCGTCCGACAAAGCTATATTTTCCTGGTCTGATTTTTGCTGAATCAATAAAAGACACAAATATCAAAATCTGATGAAACATTATCTCCTGTTTCCAAGAAATGACAGAAACTAAACTTGCTAAACTGCAATTAGCGGGATGAAAAGATTAGTGAACAGTCAACCATACTTTAATCATAGACCTGCCTGAATTAAACTTTTTTGTTGTTGTTGTTGTTGTTGTTGTTGTTAGTTTGAGGCCTGAAGCCAAGCTAAACCTCATTAAAGTAGCATAATATTCTATATAAACTTGATTAAGAAAGAAGAAATAAACTGGCTAACATATTCCCTACAACCTATATTTAAACAATATGCTAAATGTGCCAGTTTCAATCAAACTTGCTTTAAAAATGTTTCTGCTGGGCAAGAGCACAATAAAAGGCCCATTGAGGTTCCTGTAACTGGCGTGGAGTCAAATCTGATTTCAAGTTGACAAGGCAAGACACCATATTATCCTCATTCTTAATGTTTTCTATACGTTTCACTCAATTCATTCTGAGAATGAACCTTCAGGCTGCATGTGAGCAGGTCATACACAGTTTTTTTCGTTTAAGAGCAAGCAAATCTGTCCATGGAAACCAATAAACCCAGCAAACCCAGGCACAGCTAATTTTCAGTAAGCTGCCTCGGTAGTTTCTATTGAGGATTTCCTCATTATCTGTGAATAATAGACGGACTTATTGTGGCATACACAGCCAGAGACACATTAGCTTCCATCCAGATCCTTATGAGAAGACACAGAGAAAGGGATAAAAATGAAAACTAAATTTCCCTACGGGCTTGATAAGGCACCACATTCATTTTTCTATCTTTTTCAGAGTGCGCACAAGCACCCTTCTGGTCCCAAGGCCTCATCTCTAAGCCTTCAGGCGACGTTCCCAACATGGCATTGCCGCTAATTTTACAAAAATGGGAAAACAGCAGCGTTCTGCATCAGCACTCCCCTCTGTGACAAAGTGATTGGACTATTGGTGTAGCTGGCAGCGTTTTTACAGTGAGACAGCTCCACCCTGCAGGCTGTGTGGTGGGAGTCCCGTCTGTTGTGTGGGAGCTCTGCCTCCAGGACACAACACTGCCAGGAGAGAAGGGAGAAAAGGGGGGATTTTACACACTATAGCGCTGCTATTTGGCTGCCATATCTGTACCACATGCATTTGACCTCATTCAAATTCTGACTGAATTAAAAGATTATGGAGACTTTACCTTTATGGGCTGCAAAACAACGATTTTGTGGTTTTTGGTTTGTGTATTTAAGTGATTTTTTAAAAGCGTATCCCTCATTCTTCCACTGCTCTTAATCATTTCTTGCTGCATGCTGAGATTGAAAGGGCCATAGCACAGGAGACAGTGTGCAAAACCACATTAACTGAGGTGTTTACCCACTGTGCCCCTGTCTCTTCTCCTGTTTTATTCAGGCTGTGTTTGCCTATATGCCTGTGTGTGTGTGTGTGTGTGCCTGTGTGTGAGTGTGCGTGTGCGGCACTCTGCTATAGCCTGAGGGGTTGCCAATCTCACATGGATGCAGCCACACATTTGGGCCAAAGTGAGACTGTGCAGAATGACATCATGCAGAAACATCCTAAAAGAAAACCTCAACCATTTCTAGATAAGACATCATCAATCTGTACAGCAGTTATTATTTAGGAGTCCCATATATTAGGGGTGTTGATCTTCATCTCAACCTGCCATGTCTACACCACATGTCCTGCATTTCTCAAAATGCCTTGTAGCAAACCACAGAGAAGGGGTGCACTTGCCTGAGTATTTCAGTTTAGAGTAATTTTCTAGTCAAGAAAAATCTACACATGTTGTCCATTCTGGCCTATTGAGCCTTATGTCAATATAGAAATTGGATCCCTGACCCTTTTACAATGGCTTTCTGGCTGTTTGACTGTTGCTGCAAAATGATTGATGCTTTTTTATTCTGCATGGCTGTCAGTAAATGTGACCTTTACAGTATGATTGATGTTTCAGATAGCTGAAATAAATAACAAAATGGACCCAGATGAACACACAGCAAAGTCAACACTAAAACGGGTCTTAATGTTAATGGGACTGGGAGACAGTTGCCCAAGTACTGTGCATGGTTCCCAGAATAGAAATGAGGGTACCACCTGTTTCTGGTCACATGGTGCTGTCAACATCATGCAGAGTTTGTAAATTTCCACAAGGGGAATTCAAACACCAACTATTCATGATCAGAGCTAATTTTCTTACAACCTTTTCATATTCATTTTATTGATATTTTAATTTTCAATTTTAATTTAATTTTCAGGCCTCTTTAACTGGAGGAGATCAAAGCTGACTCATCTTTTTGAGCACCAGAGTAGTCTTATTTTGAAAATAATGTGGGTTAACAGAACATGTAGCTTAGCATCAGCTGTGTTTCAGAGATGATCTTGAGGTATCCTTGATTGAAACATCAATAAACTCCAATTCTGTATCTCTCCTTGAGGAACCCCTTTGTCACATATGTAGTTACCATCTTCACTGGTGGTCTTATACAATAAAATAATGCAGAGATGTCCTTGGAAAGTCAGGAAATTCTAGTACCTCTGTGAATGTATGTAACAACAGCATAAATGTGATGCAAGTCACTGAAGGTAAATGGAATTAGAGTCCTAGACTGAATGATTTTGGATGTTCAAACTCGTTTTATAACATATTGATATACTTTGCGTTTTAATTAATACACTTTGATTAATAACATTTGAAGCGTAGATACAGTATGAGATGAACACAGTATGACCTTGGTCTGTATTTCTGTAATGATTTATTACACGACTATGTCAGCACAGTTTTTTATTTATTTTTATAACTGTTCAGTGTGTTAGCACAGTAAAAAAACAACAAGGGCCCGCTAACATTAAATCAGTAACAGATATTTTTATAGCTATAAATAATTTGAATTATTCATACTGAAAATACCTCAGAGCAGCAATACTGTAGTTTCCCCTGATGAACTCACATCTGTGTGTGTTTTGTATGGCAAGCACCCATCGCTATCTGCGATATCCAGCTCAGTTCAGGTCTGGTTCATGCTCCGTAACTCTTCCTGTGTGTGAGCACCGAATGAGAGGGATTTGCCATATTGCTGCAATGATTTCCAGAAATGTTAGGCAACAGGTAACCATTTGAAAATTACTTTTAAATAATCTGCTCCATACATGATTAAGAATGAGTAAGAAATAATAGAATTTGACCCAGGTCTAAAGTGGTTTGGTTTTAGCCAGTGGGCCAGCAGTGCTGGAGGTGTGTGACGAGTCTAGGTCACTGGGTCGCTATCCCTCTGCCCTGACAGCCTGCTGCCCCACAGTTATCTCTGTCGATGTGCATTCAGACAGCAGAGCGCTGACATTTACTGCTGGGGCAAACACAGCACACATTCCCTTGTTTCAGTTTTAGAGGGATTTCCTCGACGGTTAGTCACCGTGACTGGGAAATTAAGGGCAGAAACAAATCAGTTCTTGGAAAAATAGCAAAGTCTCCTTTGTTCTTTATTCCAAAACAAATGCAAGCACCATGGGATGAGTCGTATTAGCCTATTTTTTTTGCTGCCGTCTTTGCCTTCGTACTCTTAATGGATTTAAGATGGAAAAAATTATAACTAACTAACTTCCAGATCCAGAACATTGACATCACCTTTAAATCATCCTTAAAATGCACTGCGTCACAGGTATTTCTGTTAAAGGCTTCAATAAAATCTTCAAAGTGCCCCTGTAAGATAAAATACATTTTGTTAAACACGGTATGTCAGAGAGTTGTTTCACCTCTCACAGTAACTGCCCCTGCTCTCAGCTGTCCACTTTGATCTTTGGCTGACAGCAGCAGGGGGCCATAGTCTGAAACTACTCTAGTTTCAGAACAAGGAGAGGTGTTATTTCACACCAGCTGGGCTAGAGAGTGACCCTTATTGACACACTGTGTGTGTGTGTGTGTGTGTGTGTGTGTGTGTGTGTGTGTGTGTGAAATCGTGCCTGTAAGTCTTCACAAACAAAATGTAACTTGGGTGGAGAATAAATGCTTAAGGCAAAGTTAGAATGACATCACTGGAGTTACTGAAGTTCCACCATGGTGACGTCATTTGTGCAGACTACATGACTTTCAGCATCGGCCGATGACCGTGCTGGCCGATGACCGTGCTGGCCGATGGCCGTACCGGCCGAGTCTTGGGTTCAATCCCATTTCACCCCTTTCCCCTACCCCTTGACCCTTCAACCCTTCTAGGGGTAGGGTGTCCCAATTCTTGATGCGATAGAGGTGTAGGGCGAAGGGGGAGGGCTACATAGCCCTCGAAACTGAGCTTTTCAGAGGCGCACTCCAAAAGGAGGGCTACAAGAAAGTTCCCAGAATTTTCTTCGTATAATTTATGATTACCATGGTTATTCTTAGTTTAATGTCATTTCAACGTAATATTGTGATTTTATTCAAAAGAATCATAAAAAAAATCACTAGCTTGTTGTCTCGTTAACTAGCTTCGCTAGTAATGTTAGAAACCTGGTAATAAAGCTGTGCTTTTTATTTTTAACTGGTGACTTGTTAGATCGCTTCATGTGTGGTATAACGTTACCATCGGAGGACGGCATATTGGAGTAAAAACTTGTCGCTTCTATTAACGTCAGAGCCGTCGTCGACTACTGATGACGTATCGGGTTCCTGAGAGGTTGTTCCATTTCGTAGGGGAATATTTCAACCCCTTGGTAACTCTGTTTTAAGGGCCAAGGGGAAACTCGAAAACAAGGGGTAGGGGCTAGGGGTAAAATGGGATTGGCCCTTGAAGTCGTTGTGACGTCCACACTACGCGAACAACTCTGTCACCCGATGCTGGCCTCCAAACCACATTTTGTCAAGAAAACACACATGAAACGGTAAATAATGTGAACCTACACACGAAACAGCTGTCGTTTATGTTTATTGAGATAGCGATTTTAGAAAATGGGTGAAAGAAAGGATTAGCACACACATTGTCTGAGCTTCAGAGAGAGCTGGAGGTGAGTAAAACGTTTTGCAGTGAAAAGGTAGCTGCCTGCTCTGCCAGCTGCCTGCTCTCATTGGCTGGATGTGGATGTCGAGTCGGCTGACTCCTCCAGATATTGGGCATGCTAGATATCTGGCAGACGTCGGCGATGTGTCAGTGATGCGTCGGGGAGCCGTTTTTGCATATATGCGTTGAGTAGTTCACACATAATGACTTGCGACCACAGATTGACAGCTGATTTACTCCCGATCACAGCCTGACGGTTGCCAAGCTCACCGACCGGCAAATAGATCTAAAAATCTTGTAGTGTGACCTAGGCTTAAGGAGACATTACTAATTTAAGTATGGCATCGTGCAAATATGGCATATGTTAACAAAAAAATGGTGTCAGTTGACTGTTTGCTAAGCCCCCTCCCCCTTACAGTAGTTACTGTTGCTTCTCCTGTCAAACTATAGCACTCTAGCAGAGCATGTATGCTGTTTACAGTGATAAGGTTGGCAGGTTTAACACTTGAAATTCCTTTGAATAATTTGTTCCTGATTCAAGACAAAAGTAAACAAATTCAGGCTTCTAATAATTGGCAACAGACAATTTTGCTGGCTGAAATGACCACCGCTGATTGCAGATTTTATCAGCTAATGTAATCAGATCAAGTAATCAAGTCATGTAATCAAGAGTTGTTTCAAAATGTCGTCCTTGGCGGACTCATTTTTAAAACGAGAACCCGTTCAAAAGGGTCTTAAATGTACACTTAATGATTACACACATTAGATCATGCTAATCGACCGAGGCTAAAGCTAACAGATCCCAGGCAAAAGACGTCAGCAAGAAACAGCAGTGTTCTTGTATTGTGGTGTCAAACTAGTTAGTCCTATTATTAGTATAATTAAGGAAATATGTTCTAAAATAACTCTATTTGGATGCTTAGCTTATAGGGGCCTACTTGAAAAAGCAACAAATGTCAGGTGTAAGTTTTATTGTTCATACCTTTATGTTTTCAACATTTTAACGATAAATAAAGAGCAGGGCAGAGCCGCTAACGTTACCACCAGCAGCCACAAAATGGACGTGCTAGTAGTGAAGAGGGCTTTAAATGTAAAATGTATGTAGTTAGCCATCTGCTATCTCTTAGTTCCCTGGAAGTAATGCTGGGTTAGGTTACTACTGTAGATAGTAACTTGGTTTTGCCTTGTTGAGGTGGCTAAGCTATGATTTAACAATTGCTTATTTGGTTGTGTGGTGGGGGGGGGGGGGGGGGGGGGGATTAATGCACGATGTACTCCTCTTTAGTGACTCCTTTTAAATAACATCACTGAACTTTCCAAAATTTCACTATAACAAACACTTCAGCTGTGACATCACTGTACAGAAAATGGCTATGTTTAGTTGTGTAATTCAAAAGACATCATAGTGACATCGCTGTATTGTGTCCAATATTTGTTTTTATATAATATAAATGGAACGTTGACTGGAACATCACTGAACACAACTGGGAAGATTTCCAAAATCCCTTTTAGTATTAAAAATGTCCTTGAGAAATTGCTTTTCTCTTCCTGTTTCCTGAAACCCTCTTTGTTCATTCTGTTTTCATGGAGTGACAGAGAAGCATGCAAGAGGTGAAATTAACATCAAAACCGTGTTTTACATATTGAGGATGATTAATTTTTTAATGGAAACTGGAACTGGTGTTTTTCTTTGTTAAAATAACAGAGGATCCTGTAATCTCCATTGCCAGTGAGGTAATGGAGTGGTATCTTATCCACAGTCCGTCAATTCAAATTTTCCATTGGAGTCCACAGTCTTACCAAACACTGTACTAGTCACCTGCTGCCACTGAACATTACATCAACTAAAATGCATGAGGTAAACTGCCAACAGGACAGTCTCACACTACTTCTAATAAATCTACAGAATGAGAAAAAGAGTCATTCTTGCATTCTGTGGTTTCTAGTGGATGAAGTAGTGGTAACAGACTGGAACCCCCTAATGAATCCTAATAAGTTGCAGCTCTTTGTCCTCCTCCCCATTGGCTTACGAGCACATGGCATTTTCTTCTAATAAACCATTAGCTTAATATCCCCCACTGAATGTACTGTGGGGCACCGAGGGCACAGCACACGCTCTGTGACGGGAACACGCACGGACGTGCACAGACGGCGGAGAAGGGCAATGACACGTTAGACAGAGTACAGTAACTCTGTCAAGTGTCTCCCGTCAGTCATTAGGTCTGTTCAGGCATGCATACACACCCTTATGAAATGAGGCACAGTGAATGTGTTCAGTCTGTGTGAGTGTTTAATAGATTGAAAGATGAATCATTCCAGGGATGACCTGATTCTTCAGGGAAGTTCGAGCATTTGTGTGTGTGTGTGTGTGTGTGTGTGTGTGTGTGTGTGTGTGAAGGCTCCTGTGTGTGCATGTTTGGGGGTTAATGGGGCATGAAATGATGTCTTCATTAGCATCTCCTTAAGATAAACCACATGATGGAGCAATAATCATATCTGTCAGTTACATGACAGCTACATAGAATATTTGTCTAATCATTAAACAAGGATTATTAAAACTTTTTGTTTTCTTATTTTACTTGTTATACATGAAAAACATTAATTGAATTAATTAGTTAGCATTAGCTTACCTTTTTATAAACGTTGGCATGCTGGCCTGCCTGTTTTTGTGGTTTGTCCCAGCTGTTTTGTAGCTGCCTCTTGATTATTTTTTTGTGGGATTGTGAATAAAATTGCTACTTTTTTCTTCTTCCTGGTAGCAGTAATGTTAGCTGACATTTCTAACAACATTACTGAAATGTGAGACGCTGCTTGTTAGCACAACAGGTCAAGCAGCTAAATCATCAATTTGTCACTCATAATGTAGTTTGGTAACATCGCTGATGAAATTTGTAATGTATTTCATAGCATATTTTATGTTCCTATATTTAGCTTTTGTTTTTGTCCTGGAAAAAGTTTGTTGACTGTTATTCAGTGATAAGATTATCACTGCCCAGTTCACCCCAGTTCTGAATGTGTCTTGCAGTCATGTAGTCTGGGATGCAAACCAGTGCCTGCTGTAATCCGTCACGATCCTCGGAAATGTGCGGCCGCTGTGCGAGGATGTGGTTTTTTTTATTTAACAACCGTGCGCAGACCCACCACAGTCACCCCGATGAGTCAGATCCCATCACGGGGCGATCCACATCAGAGGCGGTGTGTGCTTGTGTGTGTGATGTGTGAGGTGAAGATGAGGGTGACAGCCAGGAAACAACCTCCGGTGTCATCCAGCTCTTTATCACAGTAATCACAAAGGAGAAGCTCCATATGTGTTATGGATCTTTTTTTTGTCAGGAATGTAATGTAATGAAATTTACTTTCAGATTTCAAATACACAAAGGGCAAAAGAACTGTGATCAAAAGCTATTAAAATACTAATTACCTTTGTCTGATGTTAATGTTGACATGATAGTAGGGTTTTGATATGTTCTTTAATGGCTTTCAGGTGGACCCTGGCTGCTATATTGGAGGTCCTCAGCTTTTAAGGACAGGCAGTAGCTGATTGTATCTCTAAATGTATCACCAGGGGAATTATGCATCAGGACTTTTGATGCGAACAGTTTTACCTCATGATGATGTCAGCGAATTACTTTATTTTACATTTATTATGTTGCTATGGGTGGTGGAGGTCCCACATAATACCGTATATTGGTTTATTCTGCATGAATTCAGCAGGTTTGTGTCAAGTACAAGAACATTTTGTAGTTGGCGTATCTCTATTTGACTGCTTTCTGCAGGTAATAAAATGACACACGCTGGAGACAGAATAAGCCTCTAACAAAACTAAAGCCTAACACCTTACACTCTTGGCTTTAATCACCATTGTAAGATCTGACATGAGTTCCTGTGGCTCCACCTGCCTCTCCCGCTGTCTTTGTTCTGCTACTGCTACATGACTTATATTAAATTGAAACATAACATCAACCATGTTTCTGTGGTTACTTTGCATACTTGCCTACTACTTCACCTGAAAAAGTGTGTACTAGTGTGTTAGCATCCTGCTTAGCTTATCATAAAGGCTGGAAGCAGAGAGAATCAGCAAGCCTGGCTCTGTCCAAAGGTAAAAATATCCACCCAGCAGCACCTCTAAAGTTCACTGATTAACATGTTCTATCTTTTTGTTAAAATCCATTTTAAGACCCAATCAGGAAGCCAAACATGAGCGTCTGCGTCATTGTTTTGAAAGTCCTCCATTTTCGCCTGTCCGCATTAATACACTGCCCCGGAGTTTTAAAAAAAACGGGGTCAGCTGCGTCTTCAAACTGTTTAAGTTCGCTGTTTAAGTCTGGACGGCATAAGTGCTGTACCAAAACATAGTAGTGCGGCTGTAGCCTTAGTTAGTAAAAGGCTGGGTCTAAAAACTGGTCATCTAACACTAGTAATAACGCTGGAATACAGTCACTGGGAACAAGTAGATCTAGCAGCTAACAAAAGCAGTGGGTGGGTATTTATACAATGAGACAGGGGAGAAAATGAGGCACAGGTGGAACACATTAGGGCAGGGAAGGTGATCACACACAGGGGAGCAGACAGGGACCAGGAAACAGAGGAACCTGAAATGAGACACGATGTGAGAAATCAAAACACAAACAGAGAGTATTAAATGACAATTGAAAACATAACCGTATGTGCTGGAGCTGGGCATGACATAACCATCCTCTGGCTGTAGATTTTATTTAACAGACTGGTATTAGTGATGTTGATCTTCTCATCTAAGTCTTTGCAACAAACAAGTGTATTTCCCAAAATATCCAACTATTCTTTGAACTTTATACCATGCCAACTAGCTACTGCTAACCGCTTGCTTAGGACGCCATGTTCCATGAGTAAAAGTCTGGAGGGAACGGCGAAAATCTATTCAATGGTTTTTATAGGGGCAAATCCAGCTGTAAATTGCAAAATTGCCCGAGAGGCAACATTTACTTTATTCTAATCCTGTTCTGAATTAATTTATTTTTTAAATGATATATATTTTTACTTTTAGTAATTAAAAAGAGCCAATAAGACCTGGGATCCACTCAAATGACCATCTGTAGGTCCTGGGGACTCACTAGATTGAAAACCTATCAAAATCAATGGCAGGGGTTCACTTTCTAATTTCCTCAAAGATTGGTGGTGTCTATGATGCATCTAGTCTAGTTAATTTAACATTAATCTTGATTATTTGAAGAGTCGTGTATTTATTGTTGTTGGACATGGAGAAGGAACAATGCAGTGGAGAGGAGAGGAGGAGAAGAGAGCAGCAGAGCTGAGAATAGTAGGAGAACATATGTTTGGAAGCTGAATAAGCAGTGTCATCAAGAAAATAAGCAGTAGACTTCTGCAATCTTTGTAATTTTAAGAAACTATAGTAAGAGATGTTGTTATTTAGCTCTCATGACAAGGAGCTCAACAAGAATTTCTTCATGAAATATTCTGGTGATCCCCCCCGGGCCCACACCCAAGTAATGTTCCCCCAGTAAAACCATTTCCACCACTAACTGTAACCTTCACTTGCCTGACCAGAATGGCCTTGTTTTGACACAGGATTTGAGTCGTTAATAGAAAATAGCGGTGTCACATTGAGCAAAATAATGGATAGAAATCAGCCATCTAACACTCTTAATAAGGCCTGTACAGCTACACTTACCTTCCCAGATATGTCATGTTCTGGCTAAATATAGCTAACAACCAGGCCATCTCTCTGGCCCATATATGTGCTAACTCTCCAACAGACCTATATGAAAGTGGCAGACATGACTGCTGGGAGATTTGAGAACCCCGGGCAATGATGTGCTAACACTGTCTGTAGACAGACTTTAAATTTGTAAATGTTTAAATATGTGTCAGTGTTTAGTTTTGTATTTGTCATTTTGTTGTCATGTAAATTTGAACAGGTATTTTTTATGTAAGACATTTTGCCATGTCACAGCAGGTGGAAATAATGAAATGGTTAATGGTTGAATTCCATTTAGCTGCTAATGTCATGAGCAATGGCTGTTCTTTTCCCCCTATCACACAATGTCTGCTGGGAAGTTAGCCTATGCTTTTAGTAGGACTTTTTCCATTATAACCAGCAATTATTTGACTTTTTAGCTTAACAAATGACTCATTAATCAAAACAGTTGATCACTGAAGTGGTTTTATAGACAGATGAGCAGAGTCACACCACTACATTCAAATGCATATCGTGTTGAAATAAATGGTTTAAAACGTGAAGAACCATGTCTGTTTCAGCCCAGCTGTTGAAAATGTTAGAAAGCATAAAGTAGAGCATCGCTGTCATCTGGATTGTTGTTGTGGTGTGCCACACAGTCAGATGAGAGCATCATAGAGTTTCCTTATGGCTCAGAGTCCCCCTCTCTTTGTCAGCACTGTGGTGATGTCCATATGATATTTGGAGCGCCTACACAGCGCAGCCTGCTATGCCCCCCCCCCCCCCCCCCCCCCCCCCCCCC